>NC_138772.1:309676390-309973890 GCF_965119305.1 Pelophylax lessonae | reverse complement strand
GGCCGAAAAGGACACCAGGAAGTGCCAGAAGCCACTGACACAGCCAGGACCCAGGGCTGTTTACACCTCTCCTGCCTCCACTGCAGCGGAATGGATGACTTGCTGTAAAGCCTGCTTTCCTATCACTCATGTGAGTGCATTACCTTTTATGCCAATAAAGGATTGTTTTAATAATACACTCAGGTGCCGCTGTTCTGTTCTCTTTTTTTATTTGTCCAGTTTGCATCTAAGCTATTGTCGGCTAGTCTTGGATGTTCAGCTATGATATCTGGTTCCTAGGCCCAGACTGAAGAAAGCTATATCTTGACGGAAGCACCCAAGCTGGGTGCTGGATGGTTCAGTTAAAAATACAACAGCTTTCAAATAGGGTTCAAAAAGCCTAAATAGTGTTAGGACAACACATATAGGGGGAAAATCAGTAAAGCTGCTGTGCCACATTTCTGCATTAATCTCTCTTGTTAATGTATTGCACCAAATTCATCAAGTATTTGCCACACTTTTGGTTCTGACAGTGACTCATGAACTAAATTAAATTTAGCATCGAATGCATCAAATTTAAAATTGGAGCTAATTAAGATAAACTCTCTTTTGGCATACAGAGAAAAAAAAAACGTCTCTGACAGATTTTATTAAAGTGTCTCTTGTGCATTCTAAAAGTGATGCAGCATGAGCCAAATCAAAGACAAATTCTAGACAGGTATATTAATTTGGGGCATTCTTCACCACTTTTAGAATGCATGAGAGACACTTATGCAAAATCTGCCTGTGCCTGTCTTTATGAATTCCAGCGATCGTGTTATCCAAATCCTGGTGCACAAATCAGTATTTTTCTGAACTATGTGTCAGAGATATAGAAGAAGTTAAAATGTTACTATAAATAGATGATCTGCATTTTACAAGAAGGTAAATTTATGGAAGGAAAATCAATTATGAACAGTGATGGCATACAAAGTGAAAATTTTGAAGTCAACTCCTCATGTTATTTCTAATGGGACACACATACCTGCGTATACATTTCTTTAAAAGGATTCTTGACGGAAAAGAAATCTAAATCTACATCCAAGACATAAGCATCCTCTTTCTCCAGGATTTCCATAATACTTCTTGCAAGTTTGGCATTCTGTGAAGATACGGTATTGATATCGCCACTTGTTTCCATGCTGTCAGTAGAGGAAGTGCCCTTTCTCAAACAGCCTTCTGCTCCATCACAAAAAGCAAAGGAGGCTCCCTGCGAAGAAGCACATTGAAATGCATAGGCAAGACCACCTGCTGATTCATCATTTTCCGCAAGCTTTAGTTTTTTAGCAGCAGATTCACCTTTTTCTGCATCTTCGCAGCCTGGTTCCTTCACAGGGTTCAACAAGATGACATCCAAGTGAAGAGGCTTGGGGTTTTCAAGCTGCTCTTCAGGAACGTAAAGACCATCACTTAGAAAGTAATCATCTGTGCTGGTGACCCTGAATTAATAAAATAGAAAACACATTGTAGGCCACCATTTTAAAATCTGGCCTTTTCTGTCTTCTGGATACAGGTTGCTGTATAACTAGCATGATTCAAATCAGATCAATATAACTCTCTGTGAGAAGAGTAGCAATTGTTTATCAAAGTCAAATCTGTCCCCTGAAGCAGCCGACAGAAAAAAGCTTCACATATTGCTACCTGCTGCTGATGTCTAACTTTGCTAGTCAGTATTCTTAAGACTGGAATCACAAAAAAAAAAGAGAACACTGGAAAGAAATATTAAGTTATTTATATAGTGTTTTAAAAACATTATGCATTTCTTACCATGCATGGGCACACAAAACTAACACTTCAGCTCTGGGTGAAGGCTGTAGAGGAGAAGGGATTGCATTTATCCAATGGCTATTTAATATATATGTATCTCTTAACCTCCTTGGCGGTAATCCCGAGCGTGACTCGGGGTTGATTTTTCATATCAGGAGCGGTAACCCCGAGTCACGCTCGGGGTGGATTGCAGAGAGCGCAGCGGTGTTCTCTTACCTTATCCTGGCGATCCAGCGATGATCTCTCATTGCTGTGACCGCCAGCCGAGAGTCCCGCCGCTCCTCCATCCTCCGTCGGTGTGATCACTTCCTAGTTCCGTTCCCTGCAGCAGCAATGCTGCATGGGAGCGGAACTAGGGAGGGAAATTAAAAAAAAAAAAACACGTTACACAAAACACATTTTATATTATGTATATATATATATATATATATATATATATATATATATATATATACACACACATATATCTATATATAATATATAATGCATGAATTATAATCTAATCAATAATATAATTTTATTATATATATTATATATTAAATAATAAAATAATATTATTGATTCGATTATAATTCACGTGTTTGTGTTTCAAATTTATCACATCTGGGATGTCTACTAGAGTCTTGTTTTGGTCAGGTTTAAGTCAGTAATTACTAAGAATTGTAGGCCTATAATACATAACGCCAAATTTCCATGAAAACAATTGTACCGCTTTTGGTATGCAATTCCTGACATAATCATACCGCCAGGGAGGTTAAGATACTTTTATTGTAAAATCTTTCCTTCTCTGTTGCCAGGTCTGTCCAGCTCTCGTGGTCATTATGAGAGGGTATCATTTACTACCAGGGAATTAGGCATTCTACATCATTTTACATCATATGAAATGAAGCAGAAGTGAGACTTGAGTGATAGAGCCAGTGTACATCTACCTAAAATAAATTTTTACTTTTAGCTCTGCCAGCAAGGATCTTTATTTCATACAGAAATTGCGTGTCTAAAAAACAGAATTTTTGTAAAATCTTACCGTAAAATTCCTTTCTCTGAGTCCTCTGACAGTCGCCGCCCACTCATACAGTCTTCACCAATGGGTATTGACCTCTTATCCAGAGGAGCAATCTAGGCATAAGACTTGTTAAAAACAAAGCAATTTACTTAGACACACCTGCAGGGGGCTGTCCCACTGGTCCAATACCCCCCTGCTATCAGCCTTCCCAACTCAGTTTGGTAGCAAGCAGTTAAAGTCCAAAAAACCCCAAAAGAGGGGCGGGAGCGGCGACTGTCAGAGGACTCAGAGAAAGGAATTTTTACGGTAAGATTTCACAAAAATTCAATTTTCTCTTACGTCCTCTGACAGACGCCGCCCACTCATACAGTCTTCACCAATGGGATGTCCCAAAGCAGTGTAGACATGAGGGGTTGGAAGTGCAACCGTCACAAAGGCAACGCAGCACCCAGGTCAGAGAAAGGAACCTTATCTGAACAGAAAGGTAAACCCTCTGGGCAACCGAAAAGCTCAACTGGAGCAACAACCCAGGAAAGCAAATAACCAAGGGGAAGACAACCCCAACAGAAAGGGACCGGCAAAAGCCAGGGCCCCCTCAAGGTACTGCCACACACAGAACTTTGCGGCCAAAGGAGGCATCTGCTGATGCCAAAACATTACGTTTGTAAAATTTGGAGAAGGTGTGCACGGACGACCAAGTCGCAGCCTTGCACACCTGGGCCACCGAAGCCTGATGCCGGAAGGCCCATGACGCACTCACCGCTCTGGTAGAGTGCGCCTTGACAGGGAAGGGCAGAACCTGTTCCTTCAGCGAATAGGCCTGTAAAATCGTCTGTCTGATCCATCTTGAAATGGTTGCCGCAGACGCAGCCGTACCCTTCCGAGGTCCCTCAGGAAGGACAAAAAGAGAATAAGACTTCCTAAAAGGATTCAGTGGACGACCGGTAAACCCTGATCGCCCGGACAACATCCAAGGAATGCAAGGCAAACTCTTTAGGATGCTTGGGATTCGCACACAGCGAAGGTAAGACAATATCCTCGTTAAGGAGAAAATCAGAAACCACCTTAGGAAGGAAAGATTGGTTAGGTCGCAAGACCACCTTATCCCTATGAACCACCAGGTAAGGGGAGCGGCAAGACAGGGCCACCAACTCAGACACTCTGCGGGAAGATGTGATCGCCACCAGAAAGGCAACCTTTTGTGACAGCAGAGGCAGAGAAATTTTCAAATGGAAGACGTTGCAAAAACGGACAGAACCAAAATTCAAGTCCCAAGGAGGTAAAGGTGCTCTCCGAGGAGGAGCCAAATGACGCACACCTTGAATAAAGGTGCGTATCAAAGAATTTGATGCCAAGGGGCGCTGAAAAAGGATCGCCAGTGTGGATAACTGGCCCTTAATCGTGGTCAACGCAAGGCGCTGGTCCACACCAGATTGCAGGAAGGCTAACACCCTCGCCACTGAAAAGGAGCGAGGATGAATGCCCCTGGATTCACACCAGGCAAAATAAGCCTTCCAGGTATGGTAATAAATCTTACCGGATGAGGCCTTCCTAGCCTTGAGCAGGGTAGGAATGACCGCCGACGAGAGACCCCGATCTCTCAAGACCTGGCTTTCAACAGCCACGCCGTTAAAGCCAGCGACCGTAAAGCAGGATGGAAGATCGGCCCATGAGACAGCAGATCGTCCCGTAACGGGAGCCGCCACGGAGGCTCGACGACCAGTTGTACGATGTCTGCGTACCAAGACCGGCGCGGCCAGTCTGGGGCCACCAGAATCACCAACTTCGGTTCCGAGACCAACCTGCGAAGGAACCTGGACAACAACTGAATCGGAGGGAAGGCATAAATCAGGTGATACTGATTCCAAGGCACCACCAGCGCATCCGAGGCGACTGCCAGAGGATCGCATGTTCTTGCCACGAACATTCCCACCTTGTTGTTTAGCCGAGATGCGAACAGATCCACATCCGGTATTCCCCATCTTGCACACAGCATCTGAAACACCTCCAGGTGTAGGGACTACTCTCCCTAGTCCAGGGTCTGGTGGCTCAGATAATCGGCCTGCCAATTCTCCACACCCAGAATGTGAATGACGAAATCCCCAGGACGTGCGTCTCGGCCTAAGACAGAATTTTGTTCACTTTCTGGGCCGCCCGGGCACTCCTGGTGCCCCCTTGGTGATTGATGTAAGCCACCGCAGTGGCGTTATCCGTCTGGACCTGCACAGGGCGGCCCCGAAAATGATCCGACCAACGGAGCAAGCACAGTCTGATCACTCGCAATTCCAATACGTTTATCGGCAGGGAGGATTCCTCCTCCGACCAAGTGCCCTGGGCAGACAGAATGCCCAGAACGCCACCCCAGCCTGACAGGCTGGCATCCGTGGTGATCACCGTCCACAACAATGTGCGGAAGGATTTACCCTCCATCAGAGCCAGGGACAGGAGCCACCAGAAAAGATCCTCTCTGACTTGGCGACTCAGATATTCCCCTTTCCAAGGATTGAGGATGCCTGTCCCACCTGGCCAAGATCTCCGCTTGAAGAGATCGCGTGTGGAACTGTGCAAACGGTATTGCTTTGAAGGCTGACAACCATCAACTCCAGGGACCGCAATGCAGGCCCTGAGTGACGAGGAATCCTTGTCCCGGAGAAACCTGACCTCGTCCTGTAGAGTCCGGAGCTTGTCCACCGGCAGAAAAACCTTTGCTTGGGCAGAGTCCAGGACCATTTTCAGATAAGGGAGACGAACAGAAGGGGACAAGGTCGACTTCTGAGCGTTGATGGTCCACCCGAACTCCTGGAGCGTCTGAACGGTAACAGATCGCGTAAGAGACTCGGGCTGGCACACGATCTTAACAGGAGATCGTCCAGATATCCCAAGACCACAATCCCCTGCGCCCGCAACAGGGCCAGAACAGGAGCCAGCACTTTGGTAAACACCCTTGGAGCCGAGCGAGACCGAAAGGTAACGCCACAAACTGATGGTGATCCTCCACGATTGCGAATCGGAGGAACCTCTGATGACCCTCGAATATGGGGATGTGTAAATACGCATCCTTGAGATCGATGGAAGCCAGGAAATCTTCCGGACTTAAGGAGGCCACCAACGAACAGGGGGATTCCATGCGGAAGTTTTGAACCCGCACAAAACGGTTCAGAGCTTTCAAATCCAGAATCGAACGTACCTTGCCCTCCTTTCTGGGCACAGTGAACAGATTCGAGTAAAACCCCCGAAACCTGTCCCGATGAGGCACAGGGACGACCACCCCCTGGGCGAGGAAATCCTGAACCGGGGGTCAAATTAAGATTTGAGGGAAAGAATCTGTCCGCTGGACGCGAAAGGAATTCGATCTTGTATCCTGCTCGAATGATTTCCTGAACCCACCTGTCCGGAATCCGGAGCAGCCAAGGTTCTAGGAAACCGCGCAGACGTCCCCCCACCCCTTGAACGGGTGAGGGTGTCCCTTCGGGTTGAGGCGGAAGGACCCGCCGAGGCAGCGTGGGTGGATTTTTGCTTGCCTGCCCTCAGGGCTTCCGCTGACCACCCTGGCCCCTAAAGAGTTTCCCCTTGTCCTGTGCCTTGAAGGCACGAAAGGACCCCTGATTTGATTTAAAGTAAGGGCCCCGCTTACCACGGAACAACTTACCCTTGGGGTTCTGGGGCAGCATATTGCTCTTGCTCCCAGTGACCCCTTTAACCAACTCGTCCAGGGAATCCCCAAAAAGACGATTCCCCGCATAAGGGATGTCAGACACCCTCTTTCTGGAAGTCTGGTCAGCCGACCAGCTCTTTAGCCACATCAAACGATGGAGCAGCACCGTGACACCAGACAGCGGTGCTGCTAGAGGAGCCTCATCCAAGGCCGCGTCACATAGGTACAAAACCGCCAGATGCATCTGCTCCACCATCTCCACAGTAGTCGGAGGGGCGGAATCCGCCTCAAGAGTGCGTTTGAGCACCTGGGCCCAATCAGCCACAGCCTGAGAGACCATAACAGAGGCGAAGCTGGGCTTTATTAAGGAACCCGCCACCATATACGCATGGCGAGTAAGAGATTCCACCCGCCTATCCGTAGGGTCCCTGAACACCGGAGAATCCTCCGAGGGCATGAGAGTGGCCTTGTTTAACCTGGACACCGTGTGATCCACTTTAGGGGACACAGTCCATTGCAAATCCGTAGGAGACGCGAAAGGGTAATGGAATTGAAACCGTTTTGGTACCACAAAAGGGCGCTTTAAATTACGCCATTGTTCGTTTACCATTTCGTGAAACTCAACGGGACAAGGAAACACCTGTGCCGCTTTCCGGGTTCTGCGAGTCCCAAAGGAAGACTGCTTACCCGGTGGTTTGGGCTCATCCTCTAAATGTAGTGTCTCTTTAACAGAAACAATAAGCGCAGACACAGCAGCGCATTCTTTTGCCGCTTCAGGGGAAGGATCATCCTCCTCCTCCACCTCCACATCAGAATGAAAGGATTGTGACCCCTCAGGGGGTACACTGTCCAGGGCAACTATATAAGACTCAGAATCAGAGGATAATGAAATCCTAGCCCTTTTTCTAGAACCCCGCTCTGACATCAATAAATCCACCTTGGACGCTAAAGTCGCAAGTGCAGCAGCAAGAGAAGGTGAAGATTCAGGAGTACCTGAATCATTCACCAAGGCTGGGGGGAATTTGCAGTCCTGGGACTCCATGAGAAAAATACTATGGCGCTGGCCCTTTAAGACGCAATCGCGGCGACCCACCGCAATGCACCGCAATGAGGATTACACTAAGGTACCCCCCTGAGATGGAAAAAGCACTGAAAACAGAAGAATATTCCCCAAAAAACAGCAAAAAGAACCCCCAGAAGTGTTACCACGCTGCTGAAACGATCACTGCATACAGGAAAGTAAGTGATGTCACCCTCTAGAGGCTGAACAGGATCTAGGCTAAGGGAAAATGGTTGCCAATGCATCTGAATGGGAGGCTCTGGGAAAATGGCCGCCGACCATGTGTAAAAAAGAACACCTTGCCACACACAAGATGGCGTTCGAAGGCGCCAAAAACACTACATAGAGAGCTGCAGAAAGTGCCAACAGTGAGGCCAGAGCAGCTGCCCATACCCAAAATGGCGGACCCGTGGTTTTTTGCACCGCAGCGGTCCGCACCGCCATGTCTGCACCCCCAAACACTGATAAAGTGGACAGGGATAAGGACCGCCACAGAGACCCCCCCCACAGCGATACATGCGCCAAGAGGCCCCCGCAGGGACCGGGAGGGATGCGAGCCCCGGACATAGACATGAGGGGAGAGCACAGACATCAGCAGACTGTCATCCCCAATCAGAGGCCCCACACAGAAGTTACTTACCGCTCCATATGGCGTGGGCGCCTCGATATCGCGGGAACCCCCCACCCCGCGGGGGAGCCGTCAGCCGAAATAGGATGCGTTGCACGGTCAAAAACGCATGTTGAGGCATCCCGGCGAGGTAGCCACCTTGCGGGCTTTTGCCCCTGAGGACAGGGGCAGGTCGTTTGCTAGGCCAGGGCACACGCATAGCCCGCTAAACGCTCGATGGCGGGCTGGGATTCCATAAGATCCTCTGTCCTGGAGTACCAGGACGACCAGTCCGATTCCCAGCTCCCCAAACGCTGTAGTCTTCCGAAGATCCGACTAACTAAGCGCAGAAAAAATAAAAAGCTAGTAGTGCAAAGAAAACACATTTGCAGAAAACAAAAGTAATAAAACAGAAGAAAGGCTGAGACATGTAGCCCCAGCACAGGGATAGCCTATCTTACTCCTAACTAGGCAGAAGAAAAACTGAGTTGGGAAGGCTGATAGCAGTGGAGTATTGGACCAGTGGGACAGCCCCCTACAGGTGTGTCTATGTAAATTGCTTTGTTTTTAACAAGTCTTATGCCTAGCTTGCTCCTGTGGATAAGAGGTCAATACCCATTGGTGATGACTGTATGAGTGGGCGGCGACTGTCAGAGGACGTAAGAGAAACAGCATTTTTTTTTCTGCTCATGTGAATGAGTCCTTAAAGTGGAGTTACACCCAAAAGTGGAACTTCCGCTTTAAATAATCCTGTCCCCCTGACATGCCCCATTTGGCAGGTGTTTTTTTTTTTTTGGGGGGGGGGGCGGGTACCTAGTTTTGGCAGGTACCAGCTCCCACTTCTGCTCGGTAGACTTGTAAAATGTAGACTTGTAAAAGGGCGTAAAGCCACAATAATGGCATCATGGTGTCGGTTCCCCATCCAGGGAGGGTGTTGGATCTGTGCAGGAGCCGATACAGCGCCCTTTGTTATTTACCCAGACAGACAGCTATATGCTATTCATTCCTTGCGTACCACCATATGCTGGTTTGATGGCTTGGGCATGCATTCAACATATATTGGATACATCTTCCTATAAGGATAAAGTTCTATACTGTTGTTTATTGACTCTGATCCACCCCTGCATATGCTCACGTCACCCTCCTCATTAATATCATACTGTGGCTTTACGCCCTTTTACAAGTCTACATTGCTATACAGAGCATTTCACTACTAGCTCCAGATGAAGCTATTTTAGCGAAACATGTCGAGCAATTTGGATCTACGAACTCTTTGATTGTCCAAATACAACATCAACCGATCTCCAATGACGGCAGCCTCACCTTTCTGTCACCCCTCATCAGTGTTGGGGGTAACGAGTTACAAAGTAACGGCTTACAGTAACTACATTACTTTTTTTGGTAACGAAGTAACGTAACTAGTTACAATACCAATATTGGTAACTACACTACTTTACTAGGCTATAGGAGGTAACTACACTACTTTACTAGGCTATAGGAACGCGCTTTCCTGCGTTACCCAAGCCGTGCCATACAATTGTTATTTCGAAGAATAGAGAGGGATGAAGTTTATGACTTTTTGATGCACTTTATGTTTTATTCTGTTTTTTTCAGGTTTTGTTCTCATGTTTCCCAAAGCCTGTGTTTATACAATAAACTCTATGCAGAAAGAGTGTCATGTATCTTCTTCTACACGGTCAATTAAGAAAGAGGAAAGTAAAGTAATAAGTAGTGAAGTTACTTTTCAAATGCAGTAACTAGGAAAGTAATCTCATTACAATTTACAGAAGTAACTAGTAACTAGTTACATTTTTTGAGTAACTACCCCAACACTGCCCCACAGATCTTCTTGATGTGATGTATCTATTAACCTTTGCCATTAATAATACTTTATAGCCTGTTTTCTCTGTATATTATTTGTTACCAATCAGCCCTATTGGGTACATTCACTAAACAATTGCCTTTGTTGAGGCGCAATATTCACACTTGATGTAATTTTAAACTATATTAAAAAAATCTTTAATTATTAATATTCAGTGCCTTCAAAGTCCTTGCTTTTCCAACCTATCCATTTTCCAGTTCATTAGGGATGTGGCACTTAATTACCTGTATATGCGCTCAGATCACTGCTACCTGACTGCATATTCAACTTAATTTCTCATATCAATGAGGGATTCACAGACCTCTACAGGCTAGACAATGGTACCCTGACTGCCATTAGGTATCAGGATGAAATCCTTGGACCCATTGATGAATCCTACGCTGGTGCAGTGGGTCCTGGGTTCCTCCTGGTGCATGACAATTCCTGGCCTTTTGTGGCAAGAGTATGCAGCCAATTCCTGGAGAATGAAGGAATCGATACCAATGAATTGCTCCCACGTTCACCTGAACTTAATCCAATAGAACACCCTCTGGGACATTATGTTTCGATCCAGCCGACGCTGCCATGTTGCACCTCAGTCTGTTTAAAAGCTCAGTTTATCAGGCATGCATACAAGCACATGGGGGCCATACAAAGTACCATTTTCAGTTGCTGCAATTAAATTTCAGTAAAATGGACTAGCCTGCTGCATCATTTTTTTCACTTTGTTGGAAATGAAAATGATCCAACCTACAGAGGGCTGAGCTCAAAGAAACCCCCAAAAATCAAATGATGTGGCATCCTTTTGTTCCTAACACATTACCCAGTTCATATCAGTATAGATATGCAGCATGAGATTTCTCCCCAATTTTCTTGAGCAGTGTAGATATATATAGATTATATACACACTAAACAAAATTATAAACGCAAAACACTTGTTTTTGCCCCATTTTCCATGAGCTGAACTCAAAGATCTAAGACTTTTTCTATGTACACAAACGGCCTATTTCCCTCAAATATTGTTCACAAATTTGGCTAAATCTGTGTTGGTGAGCACTTCTCCTTTGCCAAGATAATCCATCCACCTCACAGGTGTGACATATCAAGATGCTGATTAGACAGCATGATTATTGCACAGGTGTGCCTTAGACTGGCCACAATAAAATGTGCAGTTTCACTGTATTGGGGGGGGGGGGTTATGCAAACCGATTGTTGCAGCAGCTGTCTGGGTGGCTGGTCTCAGACGATCTTGGAGGCCAAGATGCTGGATGTGGCGGTCCTGGGCTGATGTGGCGGTCCTGGGCTGATGTGGTTACATGCAGTGTGCGGTTGTGAGGCCGGCTGGATGTACTGCCAAATTCTCTGAAACGCCTTTGGAGACGGCTTATGGTAGAGAAATGAACATTCAATTCACGGGCAACAGCTCTGGTGGACATTCCTGCAGTCAGCATGCCAATTGTATGCTCCCTCAAAACTTGCGACATCTGTGGCTTTGTGCTGTGTGATAAAACTGCACATTTTAGAGTGGCCTTTTATTGTGGCCAGCCTAAGGCACACCTGTGCAATAATCATGCTGTCTAATTAGCATCTTGATATGTCATACTTGTGAGGTGAATGGATTATCTCGGCAAAGGAGAAGTGCTCACTAACACAGATTTAGTCAGATTTGTGAACAATATTTGAGAGAAATAGGTATTTTGTGTACATAGAAAAACTCAAAAGAATGGGGGCAAAAACAAAAGTGTTGCGTTTATAATTTTGATCAATGTATATAAAGGCAGGTAAAATCGCCTGGTTGCATGCAGGATGGAGTTTATGTGGGTCCTAGATTCAGGCTCAATGCAGATTTGTTCTACTAGGGGGAAGTGCTAAGAGTCCTTGGGGGTAGAGGTAATGAGCCCAGCTGAAGTAAGTTGGCTCATTAGGGCCTCTAAAAAAAACTCCCAGCCTGCTTAGGCTGGCCATACATGTCCAACTTTTGTTGTACAATTTTCTGTCAGATCTACCACAAACCACATAATGTGAGGTCAAAGCTAAACAACACATTCATTTGTATAAAATTAGGCAGGCCTTCGTACTACATACTTGAAGGTAAATTTCAAGAAAATCTGACAGAAAACTGAAAGAAAATTGTATCATGTATGGCCAGCCTTAGATAGTTGCTCCATCCTGGAACCAGTTTTGTGCCTGTGTAGACTGGGGGAGCTTGATACCTGCCTGTGTGGTGAGGCATAGCCTGCATGGCAAACCTCTAAAACAGGGAGCTAGGGGCAGCACAAGACTGCACCTAGTTGATAGCAAGGGAACCGGTGTGTGTAATATGTTGCCATGTTGGCAAGGGTTTATTTTCATGTTTCTTTTTGTTTTGTTGCCATTTTTACCTTGTATATAGTGTCAATATAGTGGCACCTTTGTCTCTTTCACCTGCAACGCTGTTTGCTGTGCCTAATTTTGTGTAGTGAACTCATCCAGGGGGGTCACACACACCCGCTGCCGAGCTAGCCCCCTCACAATATATATAGAATAAGGTCTTTCATTTCTATTTTAAACTGAATGAGTTTTTACAAGGTAAGGGTTCACATAAACTTTATTCTTTTGGATTTTACATGACTTTCAGTCCATGTGGCAGACATAACTAGGACAACCGGAAAGGGCAAATTTGTTAAGTGGGGACACAAGCAGCACCTGTCAAGGGTTCTAGCCATCCTATCTAAAAAAAAAAAAAAAAAAAAAAAAAAAAACAGTTTGGGCTTTTTACCCCCCCCCCCCCCACCACCAAAAATGGTATGCAGAGGCTGTAATTTAGCAGAGCAAAGTAATCTGTACTGTCCTTTGATCAATATATGAAGATGTCTCTTAAATACCTAATCGTGGTTGTAGACTTGTCCTTGCCAACCAGGAAGTAGTGCTTTCCTTCTTTTATTTGCTGAGCCCATGAAGGATGGATCCATACAACTTGAGAGAAGTGACCTGCATACACCACAGGCATGATCCAGTTCTCAATACTTAATTCGCTGCAACAACATAAAAATATGAATTAACCACTACAGAATTGCTGCATTAGATAAAATTCAGTTGATACTTTATTACCAACCATAACAACATCATTGAAATGTTCACAGAATATACATTACAAATATGTCTATACAAAGAAGGTTTAAAAACATTTAGAGAATCATATGTATAAAGTCTAGAAGGTTTCCAGCATATATTTAAAATCTGGCCAGCAGGGCCTGATTTCTCTACAGGTATGGAAAGCTATAGACCAGTGATGGCGAACCTTGGCACCCCAGATGTTCTGGAACTACATTTTCCATGATGCTCATGCCTTCTGCAGTGTAGTGGAGCATCATTGGAAATGTAGTTCCAAAACATCTGGGGTACCAAGGTTCACCATCACTGCTATAGACAGCGCTACTGGAGAGGAGCCTATAAATGTAATGTTCACTCTGGCCTCTTATCCAATGAAAAGGAGAGTGGTTATGGACACCCCCATCTTTATGTTGCCCAGAAAGTGCTGGTCTTTTACAGTGCCTTGAAAATGTATTTATGCCCCTAGAAGTTTTTCACATTTTGTCATGTTACAACCAAAAACGTAAATGTATTATATTGGGATTTTATTTTTTTTTTTATTTTTTTATTTATAATTTTATTTGGAATTTTCAGAAAAAAAAAATCATTACAGAATATATAACTCCATAATAGGTAGATAGGTTACAAAGACATCATCCACATCAATTTTCTCATCTCCTAGGTCTAATAGAGACCTCTAGAGATTTCCAACTCATTAATATGTAGTCATTTGTCAAATATTCAGCTAAGGCAAAATATTGTTAAGTCAGCAAGTCTCTTTCTCTATTCCTGCTCATTCAATCCTTGCCTCTCTTTACTTCCTTGTACTTTAATTTAAATGACCTACCCTCTAATCTTGTCTTTGTTTCCCCTTCTTCTTTCTATCTGTTCATTCCTTTCCTTTTCCCTCATCTTTTCTATATTACCCCCCCCCCCCCTCTCTCTCCTCATTCATACCCACTATCAAACACCACACACACAAAAAAAAAAAAAAAAAAAAAAAAAAAAAAAACCCGGAAAGTTCTCCTTCCCTCTCTCACCTCTCCTCCCCCCCTCAAAGAGTGGTAAGGAACCCCTCCCCTCTCATGCAACTTCCACACTCTGAGATGGGGGCACCAGCAATTGTTTGCCCGCATCTGAGGATATGAATAAGTTCCATGTTCTCCATGTTTTTTTGTATTGTTCCTGTTTGTGTTGTGAGGAAAGCACAAGGTCCTCCATTTTATTAATGTGTTCTAATTTTCTTACCCAGTCGGACACCGTTGGCGTTTGTCTATTTCTCCAGTGTTGGGGAATACATGCTCTTGCGGCATTCATCATATGTGGCAGTACTGATTTTGCATATTTCCTCTCTGACATCTGTAAGAGGCAGAAGGCAGCGATTTTATAGTCTGTTACTTTTTGGACTATATCACCAATCTCTGACCAAAATTTCTTTATCTCTGGACAGTTCCAGAAAATGTGATATATTGTGCCTTCCCCTTCTCCACATCTCCAGCACCTATCTGATTCTTGAGTGTACCACTTATGCAATTTGTCTGGTGTATTATACCACCTAGTCAGAATTTTATAGTTTATTTCCTGCATTTTCGTGCATTTAGTTGGTCTAAATATTGCTCTAAACATCCTCTGTTTCTGTGTGTCCGTTATGTCTATATTTAGATCCACTTTCCATTTTTCCAACCATTTCAGATTCGGTTGATCCAATGGAGTGTTCAACATTTTATATAAAATAGATAATGGGCGATCTATACCTCCTGTTTTCTCACATAGTTTTTCAAAGTGTGTCAGTGGTTTCTTAAATTTTTCCGGCTCCGGCAGCGACTCTAAAAAGTGTCGCAGTTGGAGTGCCTCCCATAAGAGTAGCCTATATGGACCCTCCTCATCCATTAGTCTACCTATTGTAGGCCACATCTGCTGGCTCGTAAAGTTTTTGATACCATCTTGTCCTGTTTCCCACAGTTTTTTAAAATGCTGTCTCTCTAAGCCTGGGATGAATTTGGGGTTTCCCAAGATCGGATATAGTGGGGATTCTATTGAAGTTAAGTTTTGTCTCAGGGTCTGTTGAAACCCTATTCTTATTGTGTTTCCCAACAAGGGGTGTAACTTCAGAGGTTTAGGGAGTGTCTTATAGCACCATATTGCTCTCTTTAATGAGACCGTCGTTTGTGCTTGTTCCATTTGGACCCATCTTTTCGATTCCCAATGGTGCCACCAGTCCAATATTCTATTTAAATGGATGGCGTGGTAATATCTACGCAGGTCAGGTACAGCTAGTCCACCCATGTTTTTGGGGAGTGTTAGTGTATTGCGCGCTATACGTGGTTTTTTATCCGCCCAGATGTATCCTCCAAACACACCCTGAATCATTTTGAAGAAACTATTAGGAATTTTGACTGGGAGCGCTCTCATGATATATAAATATTTTGGCAGGATGTTCATTTTGATTAAATTTCCTCTACCAAACCATGACTGGAGGCCTCCCCTCCATTGTTCCAGAATTTTCTTTGTCTCTCCAATCAGGGGGGTGAAGTTTAGTTCATAGATCTGGGCTAAATTTGCGGATATATAAGTCCCTAGGTATTTCACTGCTTTCTCTACCCATGAGAATCCGAAGTTGCTCTTTATTCTATCTTTATTTGTTTGTGATATTCCCACTCCCATTGCTTCGGATTTCCTATAGTTTATTTTGAAATTTGCTAACTCTCCATATTGTTTAATTTCCTCTAGGAGTACTGGTAGCGATATTTCTGGTTCTGTCAGTGTGAACAGTAAGTCGTCTGCATATGCTGCAGTCTTGTATTGTTCCTTACCTACTGTAACTCCTTTTATATCCTGATTCAATCGAACTTTGTTCAAGAAGGGTTTCAGTGTCAGCACAAATAACAGGGGAGATAATGGGCAACCCTGTCTTGTACCATTTTTTATACTCAAAGGTTCCGACAACACACCATTTGCCTTCACTCTTGCGGTCGGGGTGGAGTATACCCTAGTTATTCTTTCCCGCATTATTTCGCCTACTCCTATATACTTGAGTACCGACTGCATAAAGGTCCATTCGACTCTGTCAAAGGCCTTTTCTGCGTCGGTACTCAGTATGATGCATGGTAGTTCTTCTTTGGTGACTATATGAATTAAATTAAGAACTCTTGTAGTGCTGTCCTTTGCTTCCCTCGCCGCCATGAAGCCCACTTGATCTAAGTGTATTATTTTAGGGAGTACCTTAGCCATCCTTGCCGCTAAGATTTTTGTGAAGATTTTTAAGTCCGTATTCAGAAGTGAAATGGGCCTATAACTTCCGCAATTCGAGGGGTCCTTACCCTCTTTTAAAATTAGCGTTATATACGCCATTAATGTATCCCTAGGTAGCGTCCCCTCTATTCCTCTCTCATTAAACAGTCTCTCCATGTATGGCCCCGAAATGGGGGCCAATACATGGAAATACTGTATTGTCAAGCCATCTGGGCCTGGCGCTTTGCCACTTTTCATACTTTTTATGGTCTGTTCTATTTCCGTCTGTGAAATATACCTTTCCAAATCATCTTTATCTTCCTCAGAGAGTTTCGGTAGTCCTGATTGTGCCATATAGTCGTCCATTTCCTTTTGCGATTTTCCTATTTCCGGTAAGTTATATAGCAATGAGTAGAAATTCCTAAATTCTTCCGTTATTTGATCAGGCAATATTTTTTTAACTCCTTCTGGAGATATAATTTGTGGGATATAAGATCTTACTTTTTGATTGTGAACAGATCTTGCTAGAACTTTACCGCATTTATTCCCTGATTCGTATGTGATTTTCTTTGATACTTGTATCGCGGCTTTCGCTTTATAATGCATTAAATCAAGTATCTGCTTTCTTACTAGAGTCAATTCCCCTACTGCTATATTTGCCTTTTTTATTTTGTGTTCTGTTTCCAGTATTTTGAGCTTATCTAATAATGCTAGCAATTGTTTATTTCTTTCCCTTTTTATTCTTGCACAATGCTTCATTAGAATTCCCCTTATCACAGACTTATGTGCCTCCCATAACGTGCCTATCGTACAGCCGCGTAGGTCGTTAAAATCAAAGTAATCCTTAAGTTCTTTTTGTACCTCTGACCTTACTTCCTCTATCTGTAACAGACTTTCGTTTAATTTCCAGAATCTTTGTTTAGTTGATTTAACTGTGGATATATTGTAAACCATCGACACCATTGCATGGTCTGACCATGAAATGCTGTCGATGTCGGTGTGTATCACCGCCCGAAGATGTGCATGTGGCACCAAAAAGAAATCTATTCTCGAGTAGGTCTCATGCGGATGTGAGAAAAAAGTGAACTCTTTTTCAGTTGGGTGCTGGAGACGCCATACGTCTATCAGTTGTTCCTTATAGATATTCTTCCTCATCCGCCGACTCATCGCTTCTGAGGAAGTAGATTTAGTTTTAGAGGTATCAGCCACGGGAGACAGCGGTGTATTGAAATCTCCCCCCACTATCAATTGACCTTGAGTAAATTCTCTGAGTATATTCAATGTTTTGGCGACAAATCTGTCCTGTTGCTTGTTAGGAGAATATAGGGTTGCCAGCGTCATCTGTGTTTCTCCTATTTTCCCTTTTAGGAAGAGATATCTACCGCTGTCATCACATAGCTTCTCCTGTGTTTGCCATGGTGTCTTACTATCAATTAATATTGATACCCCTCTTGATTTTGATTGTGTGTAAGTTGAATGATATATGTATGGAAATGCATTATTTCTTAGGTATGGCAAATTCCCTGATCTGAAATGCGTTTCTTGTATAAACGCTATATTCGCCTTAACTCTTTTGAGTTCTGATAGTAATATTCGTCTTTTTTCGGGCGTATTTAAGCCTTTTGCATTAACTGAAACAATCTTTATGTTCTCCATTTTTTACAAAAATGGGAACTGCAGATCGGAGGAGAAGGAGAGGGAGAAAAAAAAAAAAAGAAAAAAAAAACCCTCTAAAAAAATCTCACAACCTACTATCAGCACTCACTCAGTCTTTCATCCACACACCTCACACTATTCCAATCACTCCTGTGCCCTTCCCTGTGGATCCTACCCTGCCGGTTGGAGCACAGAGCTCTTCTCGGTCAGATCCCCAGGTCGGATTTTTAAATCCTTCCAACACACGGCATTTTACTGCCACCTGTGTGTTCTAACTTTTTACAGGGAATTACCTGAGGCCTTCCCCTTTGTCCCCGCATTCTCCCTCCCTACTTTTGCTTGTATATATTATTTCCTATCTCCACTACCCATCCCTTTCTTCCTCTTCAGCCCTAGTCCCTAGTTTTCTGTGGCCCTAAGATGCTCCCCTCCTGAGCCTCTATGGATATTTTTAGAGCCTTGATGTCTAACAATAGCTTCCCCTATACAATACACCAAAAAAAAAAAAAAAGAGGAAACCCCGAACTCGCCCCCCTAACGTATAGGGTTCCCATTCCCCTTGAAACTTAATTATCTCTATTTGATAGGGGTTAATGTGCCCCACAGAAAAAAAAAAAAGTGGGGTAAAGGAGGTTAATCCCACTATCAGGTGGGGTCCCCCTTTCCCTTAAGGACTTCGAAAAGTCTAATTTTGTGAAGGGTGCTGTGCCCTTACATTTCACCGTGCTGGAAAAAAAAAAAAAAAAAAAGGCGGGAAACCCCTCCCAATCAGTGTGAATCCACCATTCCCCTCAATACTTAATAACCTCAACTTAATAGTGCCTATAGGTGAAAAAAAAACAAAAGTAAATACCATATTCTCAACAAAACTTGAGTGTCTTAACGTAATCGGTGCTACTATCCCCATGAACTTCACTGTGCTCCAAAAAAAAAAAAAAAAAAAAAAAAAAAAAAAGAGAAATTTTCTCCTTCTTCCCCTTCCTTTTTTTCTTCCCTTCTCTCTTAGGTCAAGGGGTAAAATATAAAAAATTGGGTAATAGGAGGGAAATGAAAAATGTGGCTACACTTTATGTGGTTTTCCCAATTAACCTCATTAACCCATTCTTATTTGCTAATTGTTTTGATGGGTCTCTATACCTCCTAGGGGCAGGCCACTACAGCTCCCAGCAATCCTCATTGGTATGATAATATACCCTATATTCAATAATCCGCTATGACAAAGAAAAAAAAAAAAAAAAAAAAAAGGGGGAGGTGGAGTGGAAAAAAAACCAACCACAAAAGAATGTGAACCCCCCATTCCCCTTAAGGACTTTGAAAAGTCTTAACTTAATAGTGAATGCTGTGCCCATAACTTAGACCGTGCCAGAAAAATAGAGGAAGAGGAAACAAAAAAAAAAAAAACATTGAGTACACCCTCTTTATCAGAACTAAAATATCTTCTCTCAGTAATGAATGTTATACCCCTAAATTTTACTGTGTTCTAAAAAATATATGGAAAAAAAAAAAAAAAAAAAAAAGTGCGGTAAAGGAGGTTAATCCCACTGTCTCGTGAGGTCCCCCTTTCCCTAAGGACTTTGAAAAGTCTAACTTTGTGATGGGTGCTGTGCCCTTACATTTCACCGTGCCAAAAAAAAAAAAAAAAAAAAAAGCATACAATGAAGGGCCCGAGGGAAGATACTCTTTCCCTTTACCCCCGACCCATCCCTCCCCCATACCCAGAGGATTGCATTTCTCTTCTTCCCTTCTGTCCCCTTTAAGTTCCCCTAGAAAGCCTGGTTATCCGCTCCCCCGATAAAGAACCCCAAACCCTAGTCCCCACCTTCCCCCCTCCCCTCCATCCCCCGAGGTTGTGAAGGGTCTCTAGGCGAGTCACTGATCTTTCCCAACCAATTTGGGATATCTATCTCCGGAACCCCCAGGAAATCAAAGAGAGCTATTCTATCTTGGAAGTTGCGCAGAGTGAAAAAACGTCCATCTCTATTAAATGTTGCTGTAAATGGGAAGCCCCATCTATATGTACATCCCTTTTTTCTAGCCATTTCCAGTATGGGTTTTAGTATGGCTCTTCTCTTTAAAGTCCCTCTAGAGATATCCGAGAAAACCAGTATGGTCATTCCCTCCAGTTTCCACTCTCCGGTGTCTCGTGCCATTCTCAGTATCAGTTCTTTCTGGGCATAATAGTGCAGTTTACAGATTACATCTCTTGGTCTTTCCTGATCTCTCTTCATTGGGCCGGGTACTCTATGTATTCTGTGGAACTCTATTTTACCCGGGTAGCTTGCCCCCATAATGTCCTTAAATAGCCTATTTACTAATTCTTCCAGTTGTGTATTTTTTAGTGATTCTGTTAGGCCTCGAATTCTTAAATTATTACGGCGGCTTCGATTTTCCATATCTTCAATCTGTAACTGCAACCTAGCCTCTTTTTCCCCCTGATGTTCTATCTTCCTCTCCAGCACTGATAACCGCTCCTTTATTGCAGCAATTTCTGTATCCTCCTCTCTTTGTCTAGTGGACAGTGCTTGGATCTCCTTTTTAATAAGCTGGATCTCCTTTTTATGGGTCTCCTCTACTCGGTTCACTAGTTGTTCTATATCCGATTTGGTTGGAAGAGAGCTGAGCATAGCTCTGAATTCCACCATTTGCGCCGCCCATTGGGCACTTGGGGATGGAGCATTCTTCTCTGTCTGGAATTTAGAGTTAGATCCGGAGTCTCTTTCCTCCAGGGGTGACGTAGCCCTAGAGTCTGTGATGTCACTAGAATCCCAATCTGTATGCATGTCCCCTTGCTCCGCCATATTACTTGCTGTTGTAGTTTTTAGGCTAGTAGAGAGGAATTTCCTTATCTCTCCTTCTGGTTTCCCTGGAATTTTTGCAGTATTCTTTTTAACCTTACGCTTTTTTGTAAGGGTCATACTAACTCTTTCTCCTACAGGTTAAAGGCCGGTGATGCAAAGCTGAGTAGCCCCCCTGATCTCCTTCAATTTTCTGGGGTGTTCTAACAAGCCATATGTGACTCGAAGTTTATAAGTCCCTCACAGCACGCTCAGCACTTTGCCACTTTTCACCTTCTATATTATCCTTCCTCTTCAGGTCTCCCACAGCCCACAGGAGATTGAAGGAGTTAATTTCTCACAGGGCCCTTCCTCATCTATCTCCTTCCAGCTTTATCCCTGCTGTGACCGTGTGTCTGTGTAGCACTAGAGGTGTCTCTGTCAATTTTATTTACTGGTACGTATAGCCTTAAACAAGAGTAGGAAGTTTCACTCACGGTTTTAGGCAGGTTGACTCTTCTCCAGTACTTTTCTCTTCTGGCAGTCCTATGCTACTAAGTATACGGCCTCCCCGGGATACTTCTTGCATACCGTGTCACCAGGCAGGCTGGGAAGGGAATACAGGCTGCTAACACTGTCCTTCTGGATTTGGTATTCGTACAGGACACCACTGGACACAGACACTTTGCAACAATCGCCTGTCTTGTGTTCAGAAACAGTGCTGCGATTGCAGTAGGGCTCAGGCTCGGGATGGGAGCAGAGGAGGGAGGAGGGAGAATGCAAACACACCTGTGCAGACCAGCCGACCATCTATCTCCGGGCACCATCTGATCTGAGAGCCATCCAAGTAAGGGATGAGCTAGTGAAGTCCTGTCAGGGGACTAACAGATGGCATACAAGCAGTGCTGGGGATCGAAGCTGTAGCGGCGGCTAGCAGGCGGAAGGCAGATGATAGACCAAGCGCAGGGATTTTATAGTAAGCCAAAGGTCCGCCTGCAACTAACAGAGGCAGGTCGGGATCCCCCCGCTACCGTCGGGCTCACAAGTCCTTTCATCCGCCAGCTCTATTATTCAAATGTCCGCCTGCCGAGTTGTCTTCCCCTACACCGACCGCTAGGGGCCACTACCGCCTTCTAACTGGCCAAGCACCGGCTCTCTCCCCTCTCCTCAATCCAGGCGTTCGAATGGGCGATAGCTGAGTCACACGTCCTGACCTCCGGGTCCCGGTCTTAATCACTTAGCGGCCAGGCGAGCTACCCGGCATGCGGAGCAGCTGTGGAGTCCGGTCACCGCCTCTGGCTGGCGGGGGAAGCTAGGTAGGAGTCCCTGTAGTTCACCCCCTCTGCTCCACTCTTTGCACGCTGGGTTTAGGCTCGCTTTCTCGGATGGGCGCCTTGGTAGGGAGGGAGTCTCACGGGGAACTCACGGAGTGCAGCCTCACATGTCCACTTCCGGGCACGCCCCACCTATATTGGGATTTTATGTGATAGACGAACACAAAGTATCACATAATTGTGAAGTGGAAGGAAAATGATAAATAGTTTTCAATTTTTTTTTTACAAATAAATATCTGAAAAGTGTGGTGTGCATTTGTATTCAGCCCCCTTTACTCTAAAACCCCTAAATAAAATCTAGTAGAACCAATTGCCTTCAGAAGTCACTTCATTAGTAAATAGAGTCCACCTTTGTGGAATATTTTTCTTTTTAAACTTAAGTTTTATTGATTTATAGAAGAATTACAAGTGAGAGTAATCATACATCGTATAAGCAGGATGTAATAGCCAAGTACATAGCTTAGGTAACGACAAATACAAGGATAAGTATATACTTCGCTATAAATGAGAGTAAGCTGGGTGGCATGAGCCACCCTGGTAATAACATGCCCTGGAGAGGGAGGATCAGTTGAAGCAAAAACATAGTCGGTAACATAACTTATACTCAAGCAGTATCATAGGCTGTATTGCCTAATTAACATTGAAAAGTAGGTATCTTAGGCATAAGTAACAAAGTGGATACAAGTTGAGAGCTGCAGGGATAATAACCCTTCCAGATGCTAGGTGGTCAGTTTCGTCCTCCCCTATAGAGAAATAGAGGAAGGTATAATCTTGTTAGAGGACGAAATTCACCACCAAGATGCTATGATGGGTTCTATTGTCATAGACCAGTGAGACTTAAGAGTAATCTTTGCGGGGTGTAAGGTTTAAAGGTGCATAAGTGAGAGTAACATTCACTTTTGACCTGAATGTCCAATTAATAAATATGGGAATGGACGAATCCTCCACTATGCTTGGAAGCATACCTCATGCTGGGAAGAAAGATATGATTACATATATACAATTATCTATACCTACATTACATAAATATATTTTTTTGTTCAGTCTATGTGGCCCCTGGGCGATGCTCCCATGACATGGCTGTTTAATGCTTTGTGCATGACCCCCTTTGAACAGCTCCTGTGGTTGTCCTCCCTCCGTTCCTTCTTGCTGGTTTTTCGTGCTCTATATCCTCCCACTTCCCACTTAAGTCTTGGTAGGTACCTAGTTGTACTCAGATCAATAGGTTTAAATGTATACTGTATATACTTGTGAATGGGACACTTGCTATATGCTGAACTGGAACTAAAATATAGCATAATATTGTTGTTGTAAAGAAAATTGTATATCCCACAAATGATATGATAATTGTGCTGTATCTCCTATAACTAATTAGGATCCCTAAGAAGCTGTAAAGCGAAAGGCGTATCGATCCATTGGCATCCATACACGAGAATCCTGTTCGGCTCTGATGCGGGAGACCGTCGCCGTTTGTGTCTTTACACATACCAGATCCTGGCACAAGCATGTAATATGTTCTTGTGCTCTAGGAAGATGTCTTAAAGCATTTTTCTATACACTATGTGTGGGTTTTAAACATTTTTACTAAGTTGTAATTAATACATTCTGTACTTTTAATATCATTTGTAAGTACTGGCTTTGTCCTTATGGGATTAATGGTGGCTATCTTTAAAGAGGTTGTAAACCCTCAACTTTTATTTTTTGCTGCAACCTGAAAGAGAAACCCATAATGAGCTAGTATGCATTGCATACTAGCTCATTATGAAATACTTACCTAAGAACGAGCCCCCGCCGTGCCGCCCGCTCACCTGTATGACGGGCGACATGTCCAGTCGCCTGTCTTCCGGGATCGCGGCATCCAGCCATCTGATTGGCCGGAGCCGTGGTGACGTCACTCCGCACCAGCGGCCGTTCCTTCAGAGCGCATGCACCAGTGACGTCACTGGCTGCATGTAAGGTAAATATCTCCTAAACGGTACATGTTTAGGAGATATTTACAGTACCTATAGGTAAGCCTTAATATCGGCTTACCTATAGGTAAAAGTGTCAGAGGAGGGTTTACTTCCTCTTTAAAGTCCTACTTACCTTTACGGTTTCTGGATGTGGTGCCACATAATACGGGGTCACGTCTCAATCGTTTTTTTGTAACATTAATTTCATGTGATATCAACCTCATATCTTGAATATTGTAGCCAGGGGGCCCAGTGAGCAAAACATTTTGGTAGGGAAATGCGAGCTCCAGCATATATAAATTTCACGTTAGAATTCTGATTAAGTTTAGCCAGGAAGTGCTGGCTAGTGGGGGAGGGATATTTTTTCAGTGACAGGCAATTGCCAACCTCGCAGCTATGAGAACATGCATAATTGTAGGATGGAACTGAGCATGCCACGTCTGTAGCCCCAATCCCAGCATAGCGCACTGAGGGGTTAACAAAGCTTGTAGTCCTGTGAGTAGGGAAAGTAGGGCATTTACATCTTTCCAGAATGGAGTGATTACCAGGCAGCTCCACCAAATATGTGGGAGGTTGCCTGGTAATCCACAATTCCTCCAACAAAGACTGGATTAAGATGGATATAAAGAGGACAACTTAACCACTTACTGACCGCCGCAAGTACATATACTGCGGCGGTCAGCCCCGTGCAGGCAAAGTGACGTACCGGTACGTCACTAGCCTGTGAGCCAATAGGGGGCGAACGCGTGTAAACACAGCCGCCTGTCATTCTCCCTTGTGTAACAGCAGAGATGAAACGGTCCTGCTATGTAGGACCATTGATCTCTGCTGTTACACACACAGCCACATCCCTGCACAGTTAGAAACACGCCCCTAGGGACACACTTAACCCCTCCCTCTCCAATAAAGTTAACCCCTTCCCTGCCAGTGTCATTTTTACAGCTAACAGTGCATAGGTATAGCACGGATTACTGTAGTAATGTCACTGGTACCCCCAAAAGTGTAAAAAATGTCAGTCAAGGGTCCAATCTGTCCGCTGCAATGTCGCAGTCCCGCAAAAAAAAAAAAAAAAAAATTTTACCAAACATATGTAGCAGAAAACAAATTGGCCAAAAATGTTAAAAAATTTTGTTTTTTACATTTTTTTTTGGGGAATTTCATATAAAAAAAATTGTGAATTTTTTTTTTTCAAAATTCACGCTCTTCTTTTGTTTATAGAGCATGATCAAAAAAAAAAAAAAAAAAAAAAAAAAAAAAAAAAATCGCACAGGTGATCAAATACCACCAAAAGAAAGCTCTGTTTGTGGGAAAAAAAAGTATGTCAAATTTATTTAGGTACAGCGTTGCACGACCGCGCAATTGTCCGTTAAAGTCATGTAGTTTCCCGAATCGCAAAATAGGCCCTGGTCAGGAAGGGGGGTAAAATCTTCCGGGGCTTAAGTGGTTAACCAGGATGTAGTATCAGAGGTGAAGAATTTTTAGTGCTGATTCCCACTGTGATAGACATTTGGAATATTTTAGTGGGCAGTTTGCAGCCTGCTGCCAATTTTGAGTTTCTACTGTGAACTGAAGGTAATGTTCCCATTGTTCCATATATAGTTTTTTTTATGTTTTCAGTCAGGTGCTAGGACCTTGTAGATATTAGAGATCCCTTTACGAGAGCGAGAAGGGTGTTCAAAGGTTTGGAGGAGTTTCGGAGGTAAGGTGGAGGTGGTCTCGAAGGGCATGCCTGATGTGTAGAGATTTATAGATGTCTTTATGGTTAATGTTTGATTTGGATTGTAGAAGATAGGCCCTTGTTGTCAAATAGGTTTCCAATGGTTTGAATACCCGCTGCAACTCAAGAATTAATCCCAAGGTCCGGTCTTACAAGGTTCAGTGTGGTTAAAGGGAGTAGTGTAAGGAGTTCTTTGGGAAACCCTTGGGAGGTTTGAAAGATGGATTTCCAGATCTTTACCTCTGCGAAAACCGTGTCGAGATATGAGCGCTGCGGGGGCGAATTGAAGCCAAAGGGCTGCTTGAAGTTGTGTAGTGGAGCAACCAATTGCATTCCCCTCAATTTGTAGCCACAGATGTTGTCCTGATTTGGACCAGTAATATAGCTTTGTAGTATCTTTTGATCTCAGGCGTGCCTAGGCCAGTTACACTCGTAGATGTGTATAAGATGAATCGTCTGACTCGGGGATGTTTACCATTCCATATAAATGAGTGGAGTATGCTGTGGAGTGTGGAGAGTTTGTCTTGCAGAAAGATAAGAACAGAGCGGAACAGGTATAGGACATGCGGCATGAGGAACATTTTCACAAGGGCGATTTTTCCCGCAACAGATCGCGTGTTTAGCACACTTTGTATCTGGGGGTAAGAGTAACTGTGTGGGAAGGCCAGGCTTTCAGGGTGACCTTTAGTAGTGTGACTCTTCTATGGAAGTAAGCCCGACATTAGATTTAGAATAAAATCTAGGGCAGAGATGATCTTTGGGTTCTGAGAATAAGAGGTTCCCAATTTTGCGATAGTTTATGCGGTATGGTGTGACGGCAGCATTTGAGGAGGGGGTAGAGACAAGACCCTAGTTGTGGAGCTGCTTGAAACCCTCTTTTCAGAAGTATAAGCCACTTACTGACCTTGATGAGTGACTAGTAACTTGGTTGGGAAGCCCAATTTGTAAGTCATTTTGTTATCTTGTAGGATCCTTAGTGACAGGGCCAAATTATCTCCTTCTTTGCGCGGTAAAGTGACACCCCTGCATATGGAGGAGGAAGTGTGCGAACCCTCTAGGCGGCTCTAAGGAGCTGATCTTTTAGGTGATAATATATGACATGACTTGAGCCAGAACATCCCTGGGGACTGTGTCCGGGAGATACGCTGGTTTCGGTTTTCTTTGGGCGCGGTCAAGGAGGCGATCTCTAGATCAGCCTTTTTCAACCAGGGTGCCGTGGGAAGCTGGGACATCTACTGCAGGTAAGGCAAATAGTGTGTCATGGGAGGTCTCCTCATGGTCAGAGGGGAGTGCAGGGAGAGGGGCCCAGAACTGCTTTTTAGCTGAGGGCAGCTTAATAGGCGAAGACTCTAGGGATTCAGCAGCCCTCTTACCTCACTCAGATGAGGGGGGAGAAAGCGGTCTCCTGTGCTGACCCCTCCATGTCAGATGCTGGGTCCATCGAAGGGTCACTGGAGAGACACTGTGGAGAGGGAGAGCGGTCACTTCCCGCAGCACTATCTTGGCTGGCTGTGTGCTGCGGCTTCATGAAGAAGTTCATCAGGCGACGAGGACCCCGTGTCTGCGGTTTCCTTCGGGTCATATTACGATGCTATCCAGGAGTCTTCCCCTCACTAGCAGAAGGGGTGCTGCCATGTCACTAGCCACGTCAGTCACGCTGTGAAGCCCGAGGAGATGGAAGTCAAGCGGCCATGCTACTCGGCGGCCAGGACAACCCCCCTACCTGTGTGTAATTTAATTTGAGTATACATACAGCTGTTTTGTGAAGCCCTCAGCGGTTTGTTAAGACAACCTTAGTGAACAAACAGCATTATAAAGGCCAGGGAACACACCAGCCAGGTCATGGATAAAGTTGTAGAGAAGTTTAAAGCAGAGTTAGGTTGTAAAAAAATATCCTAAGCTTTGAACATCTCATGGAGCACTGTTCAATCCATCAAATGGAAAGAGTATGGCACAACAGTAAACCTACCAAGACATGGCAGTCCACCTAAGCTGACAGGCCAGACAAGGAGAGGAGCATTAATCAGAAAAGCAGCCAAGAGGCCCATGGTAACTCTGGAGGTGCTGCAGAGATCCACAGCTCAGGTAGGAGAATCTGTCCACGGGACAACTATTAGTTGTGCACTCTACAAATTTGGCCCTTATGGAAGAGTGGCAAGAAGAAAGCCATTGTTGAAAGAAAGCCAAAAGAAGTCCTGTTTGCATGTTGTGGGGATGCTTTCCTTCAGCAGGGACAGGGAAGCTGGTCAGAGTTGGTGGGAAGATAGACGGAGCCAAATACAGGGCAATCTTAGAACACTACCTGTTAGACCCGGTTCACACTTCTGCGTGTGCCGGGTTCGCATGTCATGTTGGAGCGCACTGCTCCGACATGACATGCTATCAGCTGTGCGGTGCGAGTTTAGCCATACAGTTTGTATGGCTAAATTCGCACCGCACCCGCAGCAAAGACGCACAGGAGGCATTTTTGCTGCCGCATCAGGATCGGATCGCACAGCGGTTCACACTTGTGCGATCCGATCCTGTGCGAACTGCACGATCGCACTGCGATATGCGATCAAACTGGGGGTGTCGTTAAGATTACATTGACACCCCCAGCGGATCGCATATGGCAGTGTGAACTGCCGGGGGTGCGTGTGCGATGCGGGAACAGGCTGCAAATTCGCAGCCTTCCCGCATCGCAATAGTGTGAACCGAGCCTTAGAGTCTGCAAATGACTTGAGACTATGGCGGAGGTTCACCTTCCACCAAGACAATGACCCTAAACATACAGCCAGAGCTACAATGGGATGGTTTAGATCAAAGCATATTCATGTGTTAGAATGGCCCAGTCAAAGCCCAGAGCTAAATCTAATTGAGAATTTGTGGCAAGACTTGAAAATTGCTGTTCCCAGATGCTCTCAATCCAATCTGACAGAGCTTGAGCTATTTTGCAAAGAAAAAAAATTTCACTCAATTTTATTGTAGATGTACAAAGCTGGTAGAGACAAACCCAAAAAGATTTGCAGCTGTAACTGCAGTGATAGGTGGTTCTACAAAGTATTGTGGATGAATATAAATGCACGCCACACTTTTCAAAAAGTTATAAAAGATTTTGAAAACCATTTATCATTTTGCTTCCACTTCACAACTATGTGCCACTTTGTGTTGGTCTACCACATAAAATCCCCCAAAAATACCTTTACGTTTTTGGTTGTAACATGACTAAGCGTGGAAAATTTTGAAGTGTAAGTGTATGAATACTTTTTCAAGCACTGTATATGAGCTTAAGTGCCGGTTCAATTATATGTGACGGGGAAACCCTGCAAATCCACTGCGGGTTCCCGCATCACATTCAACTTGCAGGCAGTTCACACTGCCATATGCGAATCGTTGGGGGGAGTCAATACAAAGTTAACGACACCCCCAGATCAGTTTGTATATCGCACTTCAAACTGTCAGTTTGGACATGAATCGGATCGCATAAGTGTTATCAGATTCTGGTTTGGACCCAAAAAAGGGACCTGTGCCAGTTGTGTCTGAATCCGATGCAAATTCAGCCATACATTCTGTATGTGTATATATATATATATATATATATATATATATATATATATATATATATATATATATATATATATATATATACACACACACACACACACACACACACACACACACACACACACACACACACACACAAGGTGTGTCTAAAGAGTTTGGTGAATGGTCCGATAGCTCAACGACAACATGGGCCAGGTACACGCACATGCATATCTAGAGACACGCCAAAAACACATCCACTTTATAACAACTTTGTAAAAGTGTGCACCGACGACCAGGTGGCCTCCTTGCAAACCTGCGTCACTGACGCATGATGACGGAAAGCACAGGAGGCACTAGGCGCCCTAATAGAGTGCACCTTGACAGACAACTGACCCTTGATGAAATAGGCCTGAACTACCGTCTGTGTGATCCATCTGGAAATGGTCGCAGAAGCGGACAACCCTTTGTGAGGTCCGTTCATGAGCACGACAGAGTCTTACTTCCTAAAAGACTTTCCTTCGGATGTTTAGGCCTGGGACACAGGGAAGACAACACAATGTCTTCAGTCAAATAAAAGTCAGAGACCACCTTAGGAAGGAACGACGGACAGGGGCAAAAGCACCAACTTATCCTTGTGAATCACCAGAATGTGAACGGCAGTTTAACGCCGCCAGTTCCGACACCCTGTGCGCAGAGGTGAAAGCCAAACAAAAAAGGCCACCTTCTGGGACAACGAAAGCAGGAAAAGCTCCCAAATATTTTCAAAGGGAGGCTTCTGTAGAGCTGAAAGTACCAAATTAAGATCCCAGGGTGGAAACGGAGCCTGCACTGAAGGAACCAAATGTCGGACATCCTGATGAAAGGTATGTACCAGGAAGTGTGTGGCTCAAGGTCGTTGGAGAAAAACTGCCAAAGCCGATACCTGGCCCTTGATAGTACTCAAGGCCAATTGCTGTTCACATCCACTTTGAAGGAAGAATAAGATCCGATCTACTGAGAAGGAGACTCACACCATGCAATGTACATCTTCCACGTACAACGGTAGATCTTCCTAGAAGTAGATTTTCTAGCTTTCAACAGTGTAGGAATCACCGACTTAGACAAACCTCTATCCTTCAGCACCTGGAGTTCAACAGCCAAGCCGCCAAAGCCAGCGACTGTAAAGCAGGATGCAGTACAGGGGGAGAAAGGATTTTCCCTGTCCAAGAGACAGAGAACGAAGCCACCTCTAGAGACTATGGGTCCTTGTCCCATTGCACCAGAATCTCTTTTGCAGCGATCTTGTGTGGAACTGTGCAAACAGATCACCTCAAAACGGTGGACACCATCAGGCCCAGCACCCGCAGGCAAGTCCAGAGGGATGACCATCTGCTGAATAACAGAAGCTGAATATTAAAATGTGCGGGTAGGCGTCCCTGATGTCGACAGAAGTGAGAAGAAAACCCCCTGATGTATGGACGCCACTACCATGCGAATGGACTTCATGCGGATCTTCAGTACCCGCACAAAGCAGCTTAGCGCCATGGGGTCCAGAATTGGACGTACCTTGCCTTCCTTCCTGGGAACTGTAAAGAGGTATGAAAAAAAAAAACACTGAAACGTTCCGAAGTCGGGACCAGACTTGCACTGTCTTGCACTGCAAAAGTCTTGCACTGCCCCAAAGAGACCCGTAAGTGATCTGGGGATAAGTGCAGGTTGGAAGGGAAGAACCTTTCTGGAGGATAAGACTGAACTCGATCTTGTAGCCTGACCGAATAACTTCCGCAAACCAGCGAAGCTGTCCCCCCACCCCAGATATTGGTGAGAGCGCCCCTTCATACAGAGGCAGCCTTGTCCACAGGTCTGGAAGAGCCCGCTCGTGGCTTGCCAGACCAGGTCCTCTTGGAACCTCCGGTTCAGGCCCTGACTTTTGATCCCTTGTCTTGAGACCCTGAGGGACGAAAAAAAACTCTCATGAGCCGAGGAGAATGGCCCAGGTCTACGACGGGGCTCCTTGCCCTTGGTAGCCAGCGGAAGAACAGTACTCTTCCCTCCTGTGAGACCCTTAACAATGTCATCCAAGGTAGCTCCAAACAGGCAACCCCCTACAAGGGGGAGATCAGATAAGGCCTTCTTAGAAGTCTGGTCCGCAGACCAGCATTTCAACCAAATAATACGCCGAAGGACCACTGCTGATACAGACAGCCTAGAAATCAAAGAAGCCACATTCAAAGAGGCATCACAGATAAACTGTAGCCCCTGGATCAACTGATCCACCAGCTTCGAAAGACAGGGGGGAAACTCTTTCCCCTCCAGGTCCCGGCGTAAAAGTTTAGCCCACTCGGTCAGAGTTTGCGACACCAGGGCAATAGTAAATACCGGCCTAAGTGCCGAACCAGCCACAGCAAACATAGCCAAGCTAGCACAGAGCTGAGGCCTGTGTGCACTCACTGGCCAGACTGGGGGGACCCTCTGGATCTAGATTATCCAGTCCGTCACCCAGTCCGGCGATTGTAGATTCTCACAGGAACAAAATAACAAAGATTGGAAAAAATTCCATTTAAAAAAAAAAATTGCCAGGACAAGAGATCCCAGCAAGGAACTAGGTCCTTACTCCTGACTAGGCCTATAGCTGAGAGTGGGTGTATACCCCCTGGGACTGGTAATAGGCGTAGTCAAACTTTTTCCTGCATAGTGTCCTACTCCTGTAGGGGGCAGTATAACCCAATGGTTAAGAAGAATCAGGAGCTGTGTCCGTCAATGAACGAAAGAGAAACAGGAATTTTAAAGATGCCCAGTGATCCAAGCGGCATTCCTCAGCTAACTTGTTACTGCAACAGAGTCTGGAAATGCCTTATATAGAACTCAGTGACCAAAGGTCATTTCCAGGGAATCTTCACAAAATTTAGTCCAGTGCTCTCTGACCTACGAAAATTAAAAGGCACTGGAGAGTTCCGATAGTTCTTACATACCGGCTTAATTCATGTTCTGCACTCTTTTGTTAATGATTTTTCCTTTGGATAACTCGCATATATTTGATTCCGTCTGAAACTGTCTATTGTTACCATTTGAGACATACTGTTTGAGTTCAGTGACTACAGTATTGGATTGTATCCTCTGCTTTTGCCTAAAAAAACAAATTAAAAAAAAAAAAATCTAGTCCAGTGGGGTCCATACGTGTTACTCCAAAAGCCAACATTCTAAAGTTGCAAAGTAACTTAACTTTTTGAAGCCCTACTTCAAGGTAAAATATGAATACTCTTCCACTCTCTCTAACCCAGCTTCCAAGGTTTTTCATTTTTTTACCTGGTGAATCAAGTTATACTCAACTCAAGTCTGCTGCCCAGGTCTCTCTCTGATGCCATTTCTGGGTGCAGAGTAATGATAACACAATGCTGCAGATGAACCCAGCAGCTTGTCCTGACAACTGCCATATTTTAATATATCAGTAAGTATTATTAACAATCATGTGATGTCAGAAAGGACACCCTGATGGCCACTACACGGTACTTATATACCACTCTTATTTTTATGACTGGAGAATCCTAACTTGGAGGGCATGCAATCTTTGCCAGACCTGTACGTTATGTAGAAAAAAATATCACTGTAGGTGTAATACAAAAACATCTCACTGCCACCATTTTTTTGTGTCTGTGATGAGACCTTCACTAATTATTTTTGTGGCCTCATTACATACGGTAATACAAACATGAACTTATTGGTGCCATAAGGTGGTTTCTCTGGTTCCATCCAAGTTTCTAGGTAGGAGACCGGCTGCAGGACTCATGCAGACAGCAGTTATCACAATTCCCAACCACTACAACTTCTAAACATAAGTATTTCAAACTTATTTTTATAGTCACTGCAACAATTTGGTGTCTTTTGTATAAATGTTGGGTCTGACAATCATCCTGCCGATTCACACAATGACTTTCACAGCAGGACTAAAAGACAGTAACGTAAAAGAAGATTGCATCCACCATAGGACATGCTTGGTTAGAAAGTTTGTTTTCCTCATTTTAACAATATCCTATGGCTGCATGATATAGCTAAACCTAAGACAAGGCTCCCAATATAGAAGAACTACAAAATATTTATAGCAATAATCTCTTTCTATATAGCAAAGTGCAATAACCTATAGAAATTAGCTTTCATTTGCTGTAATGTATTAAAAACAGAATCACAAAGTGATAAAATAAGGAGGAAGATCCAAAATATGTAGGCACTGGGAAGGGTGGTACATTTTAGTAAGTTACGAGTGTTATGAAAAGTTACACCCTTTAACACATGAAGCCTTTATCTTGTAATTGTCAAGTAGTAGAGATCAGATAATTGCATTGGTAATATAGAAAATTCTTTAAACTATTTTTCAACATAATAAATCATTTTTTTTTTCCCTTTAAGGTTGAGGTTTCAGATTTTCTTTGCTTTGCTACAAACTAATTGGTGAGCAATATTTTGGATCTCTGGGTGTCAGTTGTTTTTCAAGTTTTCTTAAAGAATAACTCACAATAATATCAGGCATTTGACAGATGTGCCAAGAATGCTAAAATCAATATGGAAACATTTATTACCTCTTTTTGTGCCTTTCAATCTATTTGAGATTAGACTTGCCTGCTGAATTTCTGAATAGCAATATGTTGCCATGACAACCGAGGAGTACAGATTTGTGTGTGTCTGCATAAGAGCACTTACTTCTCAGAAACATACAAAGGGTGTCTAAATCTTTTTCTAAGGTAGGCATTTATTTTAGGCAGAAGGCATGATATGGGCTGAAATTACATGTGCACTGAAGAGATTGCTCTTGCTAGAGGAGCACTGCTCAACATATCGCCAAAGCATATTTTCAAAAGGCACCTATTTGTAATTATTATTACATTTTAGATGCGGCTTTCACATGTTTACCTGCTCACTTTACATTTTTATTGTTGTATTAGATTAGCCACTAGTGGGTATGTAAATGTGTTACTACAATGATTGTCTTTAAACTGCTCTCTGGGAACAGAATTTTGTATCTAAATAAAACTTATAATGTAAGAAAAACAGAGGCTACCACTGCTGGCCTCTAACAGATAATGGGCTCCATTCACAAAAGCATGTGTCTCTAAAATTTTCCCTAAGGCCCCATTCACACCTGAGCGTTTTCAGCCCATAAAACGCTCATCTGTGAAAATCCAAAACGCCCAACAATCAAAATCACATTCATTTCAATGGCCCCTGCTCACATCTGAGCGTTTTGTCCCCTGAAGCAAAATGCCTGTAGCTCAAAAAAAGTACAGGAGCTTCTTTTTGGGCTGGTCAAGAGCTGTTCTGGTCCCACAGGAATGCATTAAAACGCCATTATCTGCGTTTCACGGGCGTTTTTCAAACACACAGGTGGTTTCCACCCCTTTTAATACACCCATTTAAAAAAAAAAAAAAACGCCCAAAAAATGCTCATAAAACGCCCAACAAACGCCAGAGAAACAACCAAAAAACGCTAGAAAAAACACCCAACAAACGCCTGAAAACTATACGCTCAGGTGTGAATGCAGCCTAAATATTAAATGCGATCCTGAAATTGTTAATTCACTATACCATTTTGTGGTGAATAAAAATGGTAAGTAAATACTGCATGAAATGGGGTTAAAGTCAACTCCCAGAAGGAAATAATGAAATGAATGCGGTAATTAAAGTAGAACTATAGGAATATCATTTTGGATAGAGCAAGGAAGGGTTATAACCCGTCAGAATTTTTTTTTTCTGCCATCTGTGTCCCATTGCTGAGATTTCCCTCCACTTCTTGTCCCATAGCCAAACAGGAAGTGAGAGGAAATCCCTGCAAATTAAGGGAAATCCTTGGAGACCCCCAGGTCACCAGAACTAGTGTCCCCATTGGAGGACAACCCAACATTTTCTTTTACTTTCACTGATAATGGTAAACAGGACAAATAGAGAGGGTGAATCCCCTCAATGGGGACATCAATTCCAATAAAAATTAACAGATGTACAACCGTGGCCAAAAGTTTTGAGAATGACACAAATATACAGTACATTTTCACAAAGTCTGCTGCTTTAGTGTTTTGAGATCTTTTGTCAGGTATTACTATTGTATACTGAAGTATAGTTACAAGCATTTCATAAGTGTCAAAGCCTTTTTTTTGACAATTACATCAAGTTTTTGCAGAGTCAATATTTGCAGTGTTGACCCTTCTTTTTCAAGACCTCTATCCAAAAAAAAAAAAAAAGTTTTGGCTTTAGTTATACTTTAAGTAGCGGTCCAGGCATGAGGTATTTAAGGAAAGTAGAAATATAATAGCCAATTTTGAGTAGTGTCTGCCTTTTTGGATTAGTTCTCTCAACAGTAATGCATAGACACCTAAATATGTAAATCATTGAGGTGGATTTATTTACAGTATAAGTAAATGAAAATCTTTTTTTACATTTTGGATAGAGTGGAGGTGGGTTAGATTACTTTTTTTTATTGTTGTCTGTGCCCCCACTAGGGAGATTCACCCTCTCTATTTGTCCTATTTACCATTATCATTAAAAGTGGAAGTAAAAGAAAAATCACACATTTTAGGTTGTCCCCAGAAACGTAATAGAGGGGAAATCTTCCAATGGGACACAGATGACAAAACAATTTAATAAATAAACTGACAGGGGTTATAACCCTCCCTTACTCTATCCAAAATTGAAAAAAAAAAAGTTGTGCCTATAGTTCTACTTTAAGGAAATTTGCAAGTTGCTCCGGAGCTTAGTAAATGAGGTAAAAGCTTCACTTCACAAAGAACACCCAAACACGAAAGGAAAAAAAAAGCATTTTTGCTTGAACATGATTGTATGGTGGAAGTCAGCAGAGCTCCCCATCTTTTACTAAGCTCTGGAGTAACTGCACTTGTAAGGTTCTCAGCCTATGTGTCGTTAGTAATTCCACCCCATTACATAAAGTGAAATATATCTATTTTCGCCAGAATAAAAAGGAAGCCATCATGAGCGTGCCATAATCCTAGAAAGAGCAAAATTGGAATGATAGATGTATATACACATCTGTAAAAAATGGACTTTAGGGCACATGCATGAGACAGAGGGTAAACACAATAATAAAAGAATCACATTTTATTAATTACATAATAAAAACAGTGCAATTTTTAAAAAAGACTGACCCAAACATATGGGAAATCAGCCTATTCGTAGAAAAGAGAACACACACATAATAGAAAACATCTAAATTACGTTGATGAAAGAATATACATCTGAATCAGAGGTCGACGCGTTTGGCAGTGTGCTTCATAAAGACCTTACACAGGTACAAATACTTTTTTCTCAAAAAACACTCAAAACAAATGCTCAGCTTGGGGTGGACACAGGGGAACCAATGAACCAGAAGGTAAGTCAAGATTTACCCCATATAGCTGTCAGATGGATGTGTCTTTTCTATATTTACCAAAAACGAAGGTTCCCGGATAGGGAATATAGTGAATGGACCGAAAGCCACGTGATCAAGCACAATCAGTAATGCAAATAGGACCACCTGAAAGAGCGAGTTGATCATAAAGGAATATACCCACAAGAGGGTAAGATCCACAGGAAAGCCGTGTGAAGCACCATAAGGAGCCTGAGAGCTTGTTTATATCCAATATGAGTGAAAAAGTAGATACCCAAGCACCTCAAATAGGTGGCAATCCCAATAGGTAGGTTTACACATTAGCAACAGTCACAAATAGTACGGCTCCCAGGGCGGCACTATTTGGGACTCTTCTATCTGTCAGGTTTAAGGCACCTAATATCGCCTATATTGATAATATATGCAAACCTACCTATTGGGATTGCCACCTATTTGAGGTGCTTGGGTATCTACTTTTTCTCTCATATTGGATCTAAGAAAGCTCCCAGGCTCCTGGTGGTGCTTCACACGGGTTTCCTGTGGATCTGACCCTCTTGTGGGTATATTCCTTTATGATCGACTCACTATTTTAGGTGGTCCTATTTGCATTACTGATCGTGCTTGTTAATGGGGCATCCGATCCATCCACTATCTCCCTTATCCAGAACCTTTGTTTTTGGTAAATATAGAAAAGACACATCCCTCTGACAGCTATATGGGGTAAGAGCCGGTTCACACTGAGGCGATCCGACTTTGGGGGGCGACCTGTGAAGTCGCGTGCACCGCGACTTCGGCGCAACTTGCAGGGACTTCACATAATGGAAGTCTATGCAAGTCGCTCCCAGCTCGCCCCAAAGTAGTACAGGACCCTTTTTCTAAGTCGGAGCAACTTGTGTCGCTCCTATTAGAGCGGGTCCTATACTACTCAATGGACCGCGACCGACCACGACTTGTCAGGCTGACAAGTCCCCTGACAAGTCGCGCTAGTCTGAATGGGCTCTAAATCTTGACTTGCCTTCTGGTTCCCCTGTGTCCGCCCCAAGCTGAGCATTTGTTTTAAGTGTTTTTGAGAAAAGAGTATTTGTACCTGTGTATCAACAAGATCTTGATAAAGCACACTGCAAAACGTGTTGACCTCTGATACAGATGTATATTCTTTTATCCACGTAATTTAGATGTTTTCTTATTATGTTGGTGTTCTCTTTTTTTATGATTAGGCTGATTTCCCATATGTTTGGGTCAGTCTTTTTTAAAAATTGCACTTTTTTCTGTAATTAATAAAAGAATCACATTTTATTATTGCGTTTACCCCCTGTCTCATGCATGTGCCCTTAAAGTCAATTTTTTACAGATGTTTATATAGATACACAATTTTGATCTATTTTCGACACTAATTTCACCAGTTTTTTGGAGACTTTTTTTGTGTATATTCAAGCATATCCATAATTTGCTGCATAAACCTCCCAATCACCCCAAACATAATACAATGTTCATGCATATCACAATGGTCTAATCCCCTTGTTAGAACATATGTAGTGGGGATACTTATACCAGAGTGCAACTTTCAAGAATATCGGAGAATGGAAATTACTTTTCTCTAGAAAGAATAAACAGACCTGTTCTAACATATAGCAATGACTTTGCCAAACATCACAGCAAAAAAATAACTTTAACCTCTTAGCGCAAGCGCCTAACGGCCCTTTAAGTGGTTTATGACGCTGGGAGGTGTGGTTGTCACGTGATCTGAAAACTCACGATCGCAAGGAGCGATTTGGAGATTCCAGGTAGGCAGCAGTAACCGTGCCAAATTTCTCAACTAGGGTTCCTCCAGAGGTTACCAGCGGAAAATTGTATCAAAAATTGCACACATATATATATATATATATATATATATATATATATATATATATATATATATATAAATACCCTTCTTCCACTAATAAAAAAAGACAACATTGCATTTTTGGTTATTTGTGGAAGAAGTGTATTTATATACATGTGTGATTTTTTATACCATTTTCATTCAATATTTGACATTTTTAAAGATATTTTGTATTTCATTAATTGAACTTAGTTCTTTTTAATACACTACGTTTGTCCAGTGAAAGCAGCTTCGCTTGACTGGTATTCTAGTCACCTTTTTTCTTTTGTATTAACACATATGATGCAGGGACCGCACTGATTTAGTGAGTTGGCACGTTTCGGATTTAAACCATTTCCTCTTTATTATAGATAAAAACTGACAGGAGTTCTAATCCTTCTCCACTGTATCCATCCCACTGGATATTACTTGCGAAAAAATACCACATACTTTGAGGAAATACCGCATACGGTATTTCATTAGTTTCTTTTTTTTGTAAATTTAAAATACCACTTAGTGAATGGAGCCCAATGTTAGATGTCTGGATACCTCTGGTTTTAATACTTGAGACACTGGCCTAGAGTAAAAATGTGAACTCAAAAAGTCAGAGTGAAGCCATAATCCTAATTTACATAACTGTACTGAGCCAGTGATTTAGCAAGCACAGATAATTTTCCAGGATTTTCTAACATTTTCATAACACGAAGATGGCAATGACTGATTCCATACAGGTTTGCTACAACTTTAAAGTGCACCTGTAAGTTTGATAACCATTGAAAACTAGCAGTAGGATGTTACTGAATGCATACTAGTATTTTTTGTGTGCACTAAAAATCCAGGGTACTCTTTTCAGCAAATCAATCCCTCAAGGTTGCTTTCCCTAGCTCCCTTTGTGGCCAATATGGAGCTAAGAAGAGCAAGCAGCTATGAGCCACAGCATGGCCATGAAAGATTAGCTCCTTTTTGTTGGCCTGTCTATGACTAGCTTTATGTGTTTATTATATTACTGTATTTTTACTTTTATTGTAATCACAGCTATAAGACATCGGACTGGGTGAAGACTGGCCCTATATTAAACAGCAGGTAAAATCGGGCAGGGCCTAAGGCTGCTACAACAATGCAAAATTCAGGTGACAACAGACTATAGTCAATGTCATAGTTGGGTGCAGTCTACTTGTCTGTAGAACTACAAGGTAATAGATCAGCTATACACCTGATCTGTGACAGTACCTGTCCCTTTACAGGGCCCCCCTATACGTATGGGACAGGTCTTCAAGGGAAAAGCATTGATAAAACTCGTGAGTGAGGTGTGGGCAGAAACGTCAGATGCTGGCACCCAGATCTCTCCTCTGCGCTAAAGCCAAAATCATATACTACTCAAACTCCTCTTAATACTCAGTACAGGAATGAGAATGTAATGATTTGAAAAACAGGTTGACAATTACTGACTTCAATAACATGACATGTAATGAATTGGGGATACAAGGAGAGGGAAGAGAAGGGGTAATTCATCAGGAACTTGACCGATTCTGGACTGAACTCTAAAAAGAACTGGTAAAGTGGGGGACGGACTTGAGGGAGGGAACCTTGAGATTTCTTGTCAGCAGAGTGCTGGTTACTCCAAATATTCATATATATGTCATACAGTCAGGTCCATAAATATTGGGACATCGACACAATTCTAAACTTTTTGGCTCTATACACCACCACAATGGATTTGAAATGAAACAAACAAGATGTGCTTTAACTGCAGACTTTCAGCTTTAATTTTGAGGGTATTTACATCCAAATCAGGTGAACGGTGTAGGAATTACAGCAATTTGTATATGTGCCTCCCACTTTTTAAGGGACGAAAAGTAATGGGACAATTGGCTGTTTAGCTGTTCCATGGCCAGGTGTTCGTTATTCCCTCATTATCCCATTTAGAAGGAGCAGATAAAAAGGTCCATCAGTGAAGCAAACCATCATTAGGCTGAAAAAACAAAACAAGCCCACATAGCAAAAACATTAGGTGTGGCCAAATCCACTGTTTGGAACATCCTTAAAAAGAAAGAATGCACCGGTGAGCTCAGCAACACCATAAGACCCGGAAGACCACGGAAAACAACTGTGGTGGATGACTGAAGAATTCTTTCCCTGGTGAAGAAAACACCCTTTACAACAGTTGGCCAGATCAAGAACACTCTCCAGGAGGTAGGTGTATGTGTGTCAAAGTCAACAATCAAGAGAAGACTTCACCAGGGTGAATACAGAGGATTCAACACAAGATGTAAACTATTGGTGAGCCTCAAAAACAGGAAGGGCAGATTAGAGTTTGCCAAACAACATCTAAAAAAGGAACAACATCCTATGGATAGATGAGACCAAGATCAACTTGTACCAGAGTGATGGGAAGAGAAGAGTATGGAGAAGGAAAGGAATTGCTCATGATCCAAAGCATACCACCTCATCAGTGAAGCATGGTGGTGGTAGTGTCATGGTGTGGGCATGTATGGCTGCCAATGGAACTGGTTCTCTTGTATTTGATGATGTGACTGCAGCAGGATGAATTCTGAAGTGTTTCAGGCAATATTATCTGCTCATATTCAGCCAAATGCTTCAGAACTCATTGGATGGCACTTCACAGTGCAGATGGACAATGACCCAAAGCATACTGCGAAAGCAACCAAAGAGTTTAAGGGAAAAAAGTGGAATGTTATGCAATGGCCAAGTCAATCACCTGACCTGAATTCGATTGAGCATGCATTTCACTTGCTGAAGACAAAACTGAAGGGAAAATGCCCCAAAAACAAGCAGGAACTGAAGACAGTTGCAGTAGAGGCCTGGCAGAGCATCAACAGGGATAAAACCCAGCGTCTGGTGATGTCTATGCGTTCCAGACTTCAGTCTACAATTGACTGCAAATGATTTACAATCAAGTATTAAAAAGTGAAAGTTTGATTTATGATTGTTGATCTGTCCCATTACTTTTGGTCCCTTAAAAAATGGGAGACACATATACAAACTGTTATAATTCCTACGCCTTTCACCTGATTTGGGTGTAAATACCTTCAAATAAAAGCTGAAAGTCTGCAGTTAAAGCACATCTTGTTTGTTTCATTTCAAATCTATTGTGGTGGTGTATAGAGCCAAAAAGATTAGGATTGTGTTGATGTCCCAATATTTATGGACCTGACTGTATGTGTCTGTTGCACCTTGCACTAGTTTTAAAATGTATCCTGTTTTTTTTTTTATATTGCTTTGATTGTGTGAAAATATGGTGATTCTGCCAGTGCCCCTACTTTCCTATTTCAAACTGACCACGTTAGACATAAGCACACATCAATCCCAGCAAGGTCAGTTTTCTGGCTGTACTGGGAGAACAGCCTACCTATCCTCCAATGATTACACATGAGCATAAACATTCCCCCTGCACAGCCAATCACTGGGAAGATCAATATTCTGTTTCTCCTTATGCACCTGAGAACAGAGATTATGTGATCACTTAAAGTGTTCACTAAACCCAGGACCCGTCATGCACTATATCTGGTCTCCCACAGTACACAGAAATGCAATTATTTTAGTAAATATAAATGGCTAAATACCTTTTCTCATCAGCAGTATATAAACAGTCTTGTGATTTCTATCAGTGTCTGGTTAAAGCTTATAGGAGGGGGGTTTTCATTATACTCTGACAGTCCTATGAGGCTAAAGGATCCCTAACCCTCTGTCTGGCAATTGCTGATTGGCCCTCCGCTAATCACATGCACCCTTTCAAGAAAAAAAAACTCTTTAGCAATACACACCAAACTGAGCATGTGCACAATGACTTCAAAGGCTCTGCCTATCAGGCGATGGATTGGGGACAGTAGGAGGATTAGGGAAGACAGGATCAAACAGCCTTATTACACAATGTGGAGGATTAACCCCTTTGGTTCCACAGTGAGCATCATAAGCATGCTTTACCGCACATATACAGCCTGATTTTACTGTTGTGGGTTTAAAAAAAAAAAAAAAAGCACACACACACACGTTTTGCCTTTCATTTCTACTTTAGGCTCGGTTCACACTATTGCGATGCGGGAAGGCTGCGAATTCGCAGCCTGTTCCCGCATCGCACACGCACCCCCGGCAGTTCACACTGCCATATGCGATCCGCTGGGGGTGTCAATGTAATCTTAACGACACCCCCAGTTTGATCGCATATCGCAGTGCGATCGTGCAGTTCGCACAGGATCGGATCGCACAAGTGTGAACCGCTGTGCGATCCGATCCTGATGCGGCAGCAAAAATGCCTCCTGTGCGTGTTTGCTGCGGGTGCGGTGCGAATTTAGCCATACAAACTGTATGGCTAAACTCGCACCGCACAGCTGATCGCATGTCATGTCGGAGCAGTGCGCTCCGACATGACATGCGAACCCGGCACACGCAGAAGTGTGAACCGGCTCTTAAACTGAATGGGTTTGCAAGGTAAGGGTTCACATGTACCTTAAAGATAGTAAGGGCTTGCCGGTATCAATCAGCAAACCACTTTTGGCATTGGGTAACCTACAGCAATGAATCAGAAACTTGAGACCAAGAGGAGTTCAAAGGAGCACAGAAACCCAGTCACCATGAAGAGAATTGACAAAGACCCACAGAAACTGTTCTAAGGATAGATAAGTTAGTCCTCTTGTTCTGGACATTCGAGGAGATGACATGAGGATGAAGTGTTCAGGCTAATCCCAAAAACTTTGCACAAGGCCTTCCAAAATCTAGAGGTAAATCGGACTACTTCATCCAAGGTAATGTGTATGGGAAGACAATGTAGGTGGAAGATCTCTTTAATGAAAAAAAAAGGAATGTGTGCCTGTGCTGAGGGAAGTAAAACCAGGGAACATTTTTTTGAAAGGGTATATTTATTGAGGTTTTTACTTGTTAACATCATACAAACAAAAAAAAAATATGGAGCGCCAAACATAGACACAACACTGAGACAAAGCTCGGAAAAGTACAGAACAAGAAGGAACATCATTATGTCCATACATAGATAATGGAAAGGGGCCATTGATCAGGGTCCGAGGTCAGATCATAACATAAGTTCTGTATCACAGGGGACACAAAAATACTGATGCACTTGATCTTACTGTGGTATAAATTCATAAACATGCAGGTATACAAAACGACTTCAGAGCAACCGTGTCTTGTCAATCTAACCAGGGAAATCAGACCTTGTCAAATTTCTTGGGGCAGTCCGGGCTTCATTTGTCAACTTATACATTGGGAGTGCTTGGTTAACAAGATTAAGCCATATCCATCCACTTCGGCTCTCACACCCTCTATGAACCACAACATATTGTTGAGAATTGAAACAAATATTGTTTTTGGGGGGACAAACGGGGCTTTTCTTGAGACCCTAAACTCCTCTGAGAATTTTTTTTAAAGTATTTGCATTTTAAAGGGGGGGGGGGGGGGGGAGTAAAAATCTGAAAGAAAAATTTAAACACAGTAAGTACCATTACTGTGGGGAAAACATTCATTCTATTCTGCTGCTTGTTCTATTTACTGCAACATTAAAATTAAATTTTTGGTATAAAGCCTGTTAAGGTGTTTTACAAAAGAAATGTTTTATTCTTTTTTTTTTTTTATATTTCATTTTTCTCATAATGTAGCAGTAATTAAAAATTCTTACTGGTTTAAAATAAAACCAATATATCCAAACCGCATATTTTTTAACAGTAAATTCTTAAAGACAAAGTATGTGCTTTAGATTTTTTTTCCCAACAAAGAATATAAAATAGAAATGGAACAGGAGATGAAACGGTTAAATAATGCTTAGGAATGGGTTAAGTAGTAAAATAAGAGCATGTCCTGGATAATTAAGTGGTAACCCGTGTGCACACAAACATTCCTCTGTGTCATCTGCAGCTTTCTGATCTGTCTGACAGGGAATGCAGGAGATAGACAGCTAGTGCAATACTTTTGTTTTGGTTTACCCATGTTAAACTGAATGCTCACTGTGATTGGCTGTCAGAGTGAGCATTGAATGAGGAAGGCTTCTGACTGGCTCCCGGGGAGCTCAACTTTCTACAGACTCCAGGTCTCAATGGGCTGTGCACAGAAGGGAGAAGGGGAGATAAGAAACTGCTGGGTGTACAGGAGATGCCCTGTGTACAGAGTGTAAAATCCATGGAGAACTGCATCCAAGATTCAGTTGGAATGGGTAGAGGCTGAAGGGTAGTTCAAGATGAAATCCTTAACATCATGCCAGATACTAGACCACCAATATGAATGGGCTATGAGTGCATAGGTGCAGTAAATGCCTGGATGACCAATGAATTTGGATTCAAGGTCCCAAACCAAGTACTGTCTTCATGAGGTAGAGGCAAGAATACAACTTGGATGAATAACCACAGATCTTTGTAATGGCCTCAGAATCAGAAACCTCAAATGACCGGGAGAGGGCATTTGTCCCAGATGGTAAAGAAAAATCTCAAAATGAATAAGGCCCATTTGGCCTAGCTGAGGTTTAACCTGCAAGGTTGCAGGTTTTGTAGTCAGTAAAAATCAGTGTGTAGCACCCAGCCAACCACCCACCAAGGGGTGCCTCCACTGTTTCAAAGCTAACTAAATTGCAAGGAGTTCCTAGTCACGAAAAAAAAAAAAATCTTCTCAAGTAATGACAATTGCTCAGAGAAAAACACACAAGGTCATCTCCTGCCTGACACAACCTTATAGTGGAACTTTACCCATAACAATTTAATTTAAAAAAAAAAGTGTTCTTAAGCAAGGAACATACATGCCACGTTGAAAATGATGCTACCAAAATTCTTGCTGGAGGCTTCCATTATGCTGAAGCCCAGAACATTAGTAAATTATAAAACTAAATTAAACCCATTGATTTGTTTTAAATCTGTTACATTCCTGGAATGCCTGGATTGCCAAATGTCACATTTGCTTGTGTCCTCAACCAAACTGTCAATCATCAAATGGCTGGTGTCATAACTGATCACATGTGCAGCATCATGGCAGCTGCAGCGTCCTTTGCTGTAAAAAGGATAGGAGGGTTTAATTCTGCTTTAAAGTGGTGTTCCAGCCTCCTCCTCCAAAAATTCAAAGTCAGCAGCTACACATAACTGTAGCTGCTGACTTTTAATATTAGGAAACTTACCTGTCCTGGAATCTAGCAATGTCGACACTGTCAGGTGCTGCAGCCGCCATTGCCGGTAAGGGAACCCAGCAGTGAAGCCTTGCGGCTTCACGGGCGGGTCCCTACTGCGCATGCGTGATGCACATTCTGATTGGCTCTTTAGCTGGGGGAGGAGAAGGGGCTAAACTTCCGACCCCTAATGTGTCCTCTGCACTTCATTGAAGCGAAGCACAAATTGTTCCTGATTAGCTTTCTTTACTAGCCACATCAGACAGGGAATGAGGGCTCCAAAACCAGAATTGATGAATGTTTGCTGGTTCATTTACTGGAGGAGTAATCAGCAAACAGATGTTCACTAAACTCCCTCAGCTCTACCTATACATGTGGAGGAAAGTGGGCACACTCTGGTGTGTGTTTTTAAGTGATAAGACAATTTTATAGCCGACTAAATCAGCTGCTGAAAAAGTCTAATCTCTCTCTCTCTCTATTATATATATATATATATATATATATATATATATATATATATATATATATATAAAAGAAGATTGTGCAGAGATAAGGCAGTGCAACACAAAAGCATAAGGAAAAGGAGTAAGTGACAGTAAATTAACCAAGTTTTTTTTTCAACAGAGCAGTTAAGATGACTTTAGTAAGCATTAAAAAAGCTATAGCTCCACTTGCTAGCTGCAAATCATAAAAATGTAACACTCAAATACAATAGGTTGCATTTACCCAACAAAAAATATATTTTTAGGTTTTAAAAGTTTTTGAGTATATTTTTAACCAATTTGCAGTGCAAATCCTGCACCATTTTTCTTTAAAAGAAAGACAGGGTGTTATTTGCACCTTTTGTTATTTATCATGTCTTTGAAATGATAAATATTACTGTTGAATTATGTTTGTTCCAGTAAAATTTAGTACATTTGTTTTTAGAATCCATCCAAACAAAAACAACTACATTCATCAGGAAAACCCATACTATAACGCTTAGAATAGTACAAATTATAGTATGGGTTTCTCTAATAAATAATTTGGCATAGTTGACTTTGACTGAATACTGTCAAATTGAATGTACAAAAGGTCTAATCTATTCCCGTTGGCAGTCTGGTTACCCTGTCAATTGCCTATAAGACAAACTTCTTTTAGCTTTTACTTATGCCGTTTGCCAATGTAAAGTCAAATGAGGTGTGCAAATGAAAAATTCAAAAACATTATTATTTTTTGTTCCCCTTACTCCAAGGGTTTCTGCAATGTATTTGTTGCAGGTGGTTCAGCATGATGCATTCGTTGAATGGGATTTGAAGTCTTCTCTGAGGATCAGCATGAATATAAGAATACAGAGAACTCCAAATGATGTTGGACTTTGTAAATCAACTCAGCACATAGAAAGTGAACAATGTATAGGTGGCACCATGACCAAATCATAGAGGATAATGAGTATCCCTTTCACACAGTCCCCTTCTATTCAAACTCTATTCATTTGTCACAGAGATACAGCAACAATTCAGAGCTCTATACTAGCTCCTTCATTAGGCAACAGTGAGCATTATAAAACATATAATTGCTGCGCTAAAATATAATAAAAATAAGTATGCGAAAAGCAGCCAACACAAATCTTTGGAACAGAAAGATCAATAATAATAAAAATACAAATGTGGCGCTAATCTGGTAGCTAAAATCAAAGAAATGTCCTTGATATGCGTGGATGAAAAAGCAACAGTTCAAATTCTTTCTCGTGCATCAACAAAAAACTTCACAAAGAAGGGAAGAAATGTGAAGATCCTCAGCAAGGGAAACCACCACCAGGCACCCGCACACACTGATCCTTACCAGATCACATTGACCCTCATCACAAAGGTCAAAAAACGCCCATGGTACAAGCACTGGAAAGCCGGGATCATTCACTCCTCCTCCTATGAAATCTTCCACCAAGCGGACAGTCCTTAGGTCCTTACAGGGTCCCCATGTGAGGAAACAAAATACCAACACATAGTGTACACTGCTATGAAGTTTATTGCTCCCCAAAGATAATAAGTACACTTACAGGATAGCCGCACTTAGAGAGCGTTGCTTTATCCACCTCCGAGCGGTCGGGTGCTCGCGCATCCCACCAAAAATATGGCCGCCGTGTCTCTTCCTGGTGTGGCGTGCGTCCCCACAGGCTCCACCCGACGCGTTTCGTCAGAGTTGAGCATTGTGCATAGCATACTTGCATAATATGGCACATAAATACCTCCTAATTCCCAGTGATAAAGGGTCCAGGCATCTGTCACCACTTTATTAACTGTTGTTGCCTATTTCTGCAGGTCCTGGATGACATAACTCTTACACAGAGGAGTTATATCTTCTCGACACCTTACAGATGCTGAAAATGAGCAAAGTGTACACTGCAGGGCGTGTACACCATGTAGTGTACACAAAACATAAAACATTGATATGGGGTGGAGGAAGATGTTCGAAAAAAAGAGGGGTGCACATTTTTTTATTTTTGATTCCCCATTAAAGTAGAAGTAAAGTCAACTTTTTAACTTGTAGCTACAGGTAAGCCTATAAGGCTTAACTGTAGGTACAGTGAACATCTCCTAAACTTAAACGGTTTAGGAGATATTCACACAGCATGCCGCTGGTGACATCACCGGCGGATGCGCTCTGAAGGGATGGCATACCCATGCAGTACCTTTAGGGCTCTGTGAAAAGGCTCCTGCATGCATAAGCAGGAGTGATGTCATCATGGCCCCGGCCGTTCATACAGCTGGAATCCACAAACCAAGAAGGAAGACTGGGTGAATATGGAAGCGCTGTGGATCCGTGACAGCACTGTGCTAGAGGGCTCCGTGTCCAGGTAAGTTTGTCATATGTGCTAGTATGCGGTGCATACTAGTACATTATGATCTAAACTTACAGAAGGGGCCCCATTTTTTTAACTATCTGGCGGTTTACTACTGATTTAAATAGCAGCTTTGTGTCTTGGGTGTCATATTCATAGTGTGCTGAAAAGTCAGTTATGTAAGAATGTCTATTACACTTGCAGGACAATTCATTTATAATTTGTACCCAACATAATGCTTTTGCATTACATTAATAAAAAACAACAGTGAACACACAAAAACAAATATGCTGTTAAAAAGGTTTACTTCTTTACAATTCAAAATGTTAATGAAATACACGTGACCTTGCTTTGGCACAAAACAAACATCAAAACAACCCTGTATAAACAATAGACCCCCACCCTCAAAAAAAAAAAAAAAGAAAAAAAAAAGAAAAAAGAAAAGGGTGTCATCCACCCTCCCTGCAATGCCCCTACCTAAGCTCTGCTACAAGACTGGCCCCTCTTCTGAAGATCAAACTTCAAAGAAAGAACGATCTCCCAACATGGTGACAGCCTGGTGCAGGACTGATTGGATGTCCACAAGCCGATCGCTAAAGTATGCAGCTCCTTCCTGGTGTTACTCATGCCTATGGAAAGCATTATCCACAGCCGCATAGTGCAGGCATTGCAGACAAACCTGGAGGTCTAGCGATCAATGAATCCCAATAGCCACCAAAAGATACTGCTGTTGGACCTTCACGAGCCACCTAAGCACATCACTAACACGAAGGCTTCTTGTACACAGGACGTTTGAAAACCTCTCCTGAACATTGGAACTTGACAGGTAGTAACTGACGGTTAAAAACCCCTTGTTATATTTAGAATCGTTTTTACATTGTAAAATGGTCAGAAATGTATCCCCATTGAAAACACCTATAAACAAAACATGTAGAAATGAAAGTTACCATGTTTGCACGCTGTTACAAGCATTTGGCGGTTCAAATGCCAATAAACTCCCGTCTGAACGCATTTTGTTGCTTTAAAAAAAACGCCACTAAACTCAACTGCCTCTAAACAACTATAAATGTCTCAGTGTACATGGACAGATAAGATAACAGGAGGAGAGTTCAGGGGCTGCTGAAAAAAAACGCCCAACTACTCCGAAACGTCTGTTTATCAGCAGCAGTGTACATGAAGCCTAAGAGATCCAGTGGCTGCTTCCTATTCATGGCCTCGTTCAGCAAAGGTTCCATATGTAGCATGAAGATGGGACCTAAAAATTTAATACAAATTGTTAAAAAATCCTAAACATATACCCGCTTCATGCTAACATTATTCAGGGTACAGTTTCTTAGCTGCCTGTACATTTACACAATATTCACAAGTTCACCATTAGATGCAAATAAACCACTTTTGCTTTAGCCTTAGCTACATTTCTCATTGGTGGAATTTCTCATGGTGGAATGTCTTTTCTGTTACAATGTCAGACTTATCTGCAAGACTTCATACTACTGCGACTTAAGATCCGACTTGTAAGACCCAAAGTCATAGGACATGTGAAATGCCATACATCTCTGAGAGCCATTCCAATTGACACTACTAAAGTTGTTGCGACTTCAAAAAAAGGTTTCTGAACTACTTTGATCCATCTTTGACACGGCTTCAATGCCAGAGAGACTAAAAGTCTTATCAAAGTCGGACCCACAAAGTTGCACTGAAAATTGCACAACTTTGGAGTCGGCTTTGTGAACTGAGCCTAATGGGCCATATACACTATAACATTTTCTGAAGACTTTTTCCTTCAGATTTACCTTTTCTATGTAGTGCAAGGGCCTGCCAGATTGCATACAAATTGAAAGTGTTTAGGTTTGACCTCATATTATATGGTTTTGGTAAGTCTGAAGGAAAAAGTCTTCAGAAAATCTTATAGTGTGTATGGCCCATTAGGGTCAGCTAAGCTTTTTTTATATAACGGTTTCAAGCTAAAGCAGACTGGTTAGACACATACAATGTAATAACCTCAAAAAATACAAGCCATGAAAAACAAAAAAAAAAACTTTTTGGCTTTTGGTGAATGAAGTACAATGTGTTCGCATTTTTACACAATGCTAGCAGGGAGATGGTGATGAAAAGGATGTTACATTTACCTAATAGATTAAAGAGTAGTTGTCCTTTTACTGTTAACTCGTGAAAATAACAGAAGGACAGACTTACTACTTGGACCTCCCAGGTTTGTCTGTGGCTCCTTTTCAACTACCACCTCTGTGGCAACCACTTGGATCTCATTTGGAGCTTAATTTCCCCCCTCTGATGACTCTAGAGGAACTTATACAATACAAAAAATGTCATGTCAATGCCACTGGGTACCAATTTTCAGTCGCATTTGGCAAACTATCATTATTTATATCCTAAGGACATATTTTTTGGAATGCACTATAACCCCCTGGTCTTCTACAGCAGTGTTTTTCAACCATTTTTTAGACAAGGCACCCTTTAGAACTGTGCACAATTTTGGGGCACACCAGTCTGAAAGATCATTTACACCAGGAGGAGGTGCATTTTTTAATAGGTGCGAACATACACACATTTTCTAGATGCTTGTGAACAAGCCCTAAAATGTAGTCTGTGAGGTAGAGTTTAGTAATCTTCGGTTGTGAAACTTGTCCCTCAAAACCCCTCACCCCTCAAATTTCTCCTTCTAACACAACCCCTCATCTCCGAGCACAATTTCACTCTCTCTCATTACCTAATTACAATCACATTTTCAATACACACAGAAGGTTAGGCCGGGGCCTACGATCAATAGATAAGGGTCAGTGGCAAACAAAAACTCTCCTTTAGATTTGTGTTCTGAAAGAAGACATTTCCCAAAGAATATCTATTAACCAGTGACACAATATAGAATTGATGGTCAATTTGAAAATGTGGCAGTTGGTCAAATCAGTTGTGATTAACCTCTGGTTTGGGTGCATAGAAATGCCCTATTTTTTCCTTTGTCTTTAACAAAACTGGTAATTGGTATTTCAGTTACCCAGTTGATGTTTAAGATCACTCACTTGCTATAGCTAAATGACAATTTAGAGTGGTTAAACCACCTAAATACCAGCAAGTTACACCTCTTTATTGTCAGGACATTTTTCAGTGCTAAGATAGTTTCACTGAAAATGACTTGGGTCGTGCAAAATTTTCCCCAAAAACTGATTTTTTTAGACAGATAAAGCTTTCTTTTGGTGGTATTTAGTAACCACTGGGGTCTTTACAACATATAAATGAATACATTTGAATAATAAAAAAGATATATAACAAAAAATAAAAAAGGACTAACTTACTCACTTTCTGTTATAAAATAGATTAACTATTCGGTTGCATCTGTTTTCTTTTGTTAACCGAATAAGTGTATATTATTTATTCTGGGTGAAAGAGAGTCTACAAATCATGGCACATGGACAAAGGATGTATGGGTACAGCCAGCTAGAACAGACATCAACCATCTATTTAATTATTAGGGTTGGTCCTTACATGGCTAGCCTCTGTGTGCCAGTCTGTTGAAAACTTCGATATCATGTAACCAACCAAATAAAAGATATCCTTGGCCATCTCAAAGTCCTATGAAAAATGTAAATGTTTGGCAGGCACTGCACTGACAAACTAACACATGAAATGGCGATAGACAAGGCTCTGTACTAAAATGTAATATAAACAATTATATGGCACATGTACCAAGTACTTACCAACTACTATTTATAAATTAATTCCTAAAAAGTTTCTCTCTCACATATACTGGCTTTTTCTCATACCTTTGTACAAAAAATATCTGCAGCATTTTACCCTACAGCATTTGTTTAAAATATCTACATTTATAGTCAATAACATATTCATACCAGTATCAATTATTTGTCCTTAGTAGCCCGATTTGGAAACAAGGCAGCTTAGGAGATGCAGTACCAGGATAAGGTCCTTTAGCCCACAGAAGATAAAAAGGCCAAAGCATACTCTACCCTTCTGAATGAGCTGTGAACTAATTCAGCAGCATAGATTTTAGGTCTTGCCCTTTTTGCACCCCCTCTTGCTGAAATACCCAAGGTGGCCACCTCTTCTGCCAAACCCCTCGCCCCAACCCTGGACCCTGGTGTTATTAGTGAGAGCACTTGGAAGAGGCAATACAAACTAATTGGACCGAGAGCAACATGTTGCAGCATTTCTAATCATAAATGATTCTTAAACGTAGAAAAATGTTACTTACCATTTCTATTATTAATTGGTCTTGGGGCAAGTGATGCACTGCTGCACCGGGTGTGAGACCTTGGCGACTGATGCTAAAATTCCCTCCCATATAGCTCCATCCGAATTGGTGCCATCTTCCCCACAAGGGCCTGTTTTATCACACAGGTCTAGGTCAATTTATTTCATGGCTGGCTTCCTGGATGATGTGCCAGGCACAGCATCAGCCTCCTCAGATAGATATCCGCAACAACAGACTCCCATTTGTCAGCCATAGCTCCACTACTGCAAATATCAACAGGAAGTTTTACAGGACAAAGGAAGCCTTCAACAGCTTATTTCTGATTTGTCCAGTTAACTTGACGCGAATAGAAATGAAACCTAAATCCGCTTCAGAACATTCATTTTGAAGCAAAAAACAGTTTAAGAACATTCAATACTAAGGCAAAATAAGTTTAAGAACATTCAATCACATTAGCAAGGTGCAGTAACTGATACAAGAACATTCAAGCACACTGTCACAGTCTGCCGTCATTAAGGCATTCCTCAACAGAAGCATCAATGCAAACTATCAAGAGCATTTAATTTGGCACCCTTTGCACAACAGTAAAATTTACAATCTACTTAAAATCACTTGGTGCCATTCACGCAACTCCAGTGACTTAGTGCAAAATAGGACTTGACTTAGTACACTAATGCTGCTTAACAAATATACAAGAGCTCTTGATGGATGAATCACACAGTGAATTGGTTATAAATATACCCCATAACATTTTTTTCTATGTACAGCAAAGTACAGCTAATTGTGTAAACTTAATGTTACTCATAGAAGTGTTTACATATAAATCTAGGAATATTTTACCAGTTTTTATACAAAGCCTACTAAAAAAAAAAAGTTCTGTAAAAATTGAGTTAGAGCCCATTCACACTAGCACGACTTCAGAGGTGACTTGTGTAGCCCCAGGTCGCTTGACATAACAAAAGCAATGTTAATCAATCAGTGCCGTCTTAATTGGCACTACTGAAGTCGCTCCGACTTCAGAAAAGGGTCCTGTACTACTTTGAGGCGACCTGTGATCCGACTGTCCATTTACTTCAATGGGAGTCGCCTCCTTATCTTAATTGAAGTGAATTGTTATCAGACTTTCCAGGAAGAAGAAAGAGAATAGCCAGGCATTCCCCACAGACAAAGTCGCCTGTCTCTTCAAAGTAGTGCACAAGTCTCTTCCAAGTCTCTAAACAAGTCTCTTCAAGTCACGGGGCGACTTTCTGGTCGTGGTAGTGTGAACCGGCTCTCAAAGTAAACGTACACTAAAAGAAGATAATTCTGTCCTCTTTGTGCTCCTTGATTTGCCCAATACTGGGAACTTTAAGGCCCCGTTCACATTGCCGCGATCCGACTTGGGGGGGGGCGACCTCGGAGCGGCCGCCACGGACTTCATAACATTGAAGTCTATGGCGGTCGCCTCCGGGTCGCCCCAAAGAAGCTCCGGACCCTTTTTCTAAGTCGGAGCGACTTGTGTCGCTCCTATTAGAACGGGTCCGCAGCTTCCCTATGAAAGGCGACCTACGGCGACCTGTGAGGCGACCAGGTCGCCTCACAGGTCGCCTTAGTGTGAACGGGGACTGACTTTTTACAGGAAAAGTCAATATTTACATATTCAGCAGTCTCTAGTTTGGATCTACTCATAATTTTGACACATGGTTTTTACCTAGGTTAACTTCGGTTCATGCATTTTTTTCTTCAAATGTTGAAATTGTGTTACCCAGGATTATAAAAGATCTCTTCTAAAGTTTAAAGTGTTTCACATTGGCAGTATAAACAATGAAAAGGAATGTGTAAAACTAAGGTACATAAAATGACCTTACCTAAACAGTGCTTCTTTGTCAAACACAGTATCTGCAGGCATATTCACTGGTATCAGAAGATCTGGATGAGAATCAAAGTGAATAAAGCTGATGTTCTTGGCAGGTAGGTGTCTAGATCCAATAGCCCGGTAGATAAAAGGCAAAACCTGCATTGAGAAAAATACAGCGGATTCAAATATAACACATTTTTCTTTACTTTTGTTTAGAAATAGTACACAATGAATGGCATGAATGAAAGCCATCAATTGTGTACAATTATCATGTGATCTGCTGTGATTGGTCTCAGTGAACCGGCAGCGGACTGGTACACTATGGAGGGCCCATGGGCAACACGCATGGCGTGTTCCGGGGAAGACGTCATATGACGTCCACCCAGAATGTCAAATGTTCTGCCTGGCCATCATTTTTACTATAGAGCAGATGGGAAGGTGCTAAAGCTGAACTCCAGGCAGATGTAAAACACACAAAATAATGCAGCTCGGTGTTTAATATATCATGGATGTCTTGTAAAGGCAACAGTGTATGTACCTAAATCTAACTTGGTATCAGCTTTGTGCACTCTCTGCCCAGCAGTGCTCAGAATTGGGGTGAGAAGCAGGATACGGAGCCAACTAGTTGTACTGAAGTACAAGGAGCATGCTGATATCAGGAGAGAGCAGAGTAAAAGACATAACCTTATAAGTTTGCGGTTTATCCTTTCATTGAATCAAGGCTCATGTTTTTAAGCCATACTGATCTGCTCTTGGACTGTTAGAAGGACCTGGTAAAGCACAAGTCTTTCCAAATTGTTAGACTAAAGGTTTACCTTTAGAGACCATTTACACTTTACCATAATGTTACATAGTTTGGTTGAAAAAAGGCACAAGTCCATCTAGTTCAACCAAAAAATAATATCAATGCGTGCTTTGTTAGTCAGCCAAAATTAGTGGGATGTAACATCTCAATGCACGAGCAATTAAGTCCTGTTGAATTTTATTGCAAGATGGATCATGCTTTATGGAGTTTTCAACTCAGGTGCATTCTCAGTGTGTTGAGGTTTCATTTAACCACCTGACCCCCAGAAGGTTTTACCCCCTTTATGACCAGGGCTTTTTTTTGCTATTCAGCACTGTGCTATTTTAACTGGAAATTGATCAGTCATTCAACACCACCACAGAGGAGACCATTACAGTACTAAAAAAATAAAATAAGACTTTACTGGCACAAAAGGGACGACCCATTACAATATACAAAAACATAAATCACTTTTAGTGCAAACAACTCATTTCAGGTTTTAAAACAAGTCTGTATACAATACTTCATTATTAATATTATACATGATTTACATACCGCCAACAGTTTGCTCAGCACTTTACAAAATTAAGGGAGACAATATAGTTACAATATAATACAAGAGGGTTAAGAGGGCCTTGCTCATAAGAGCTAAGAATCTAATATGGTGGAAAAATTGTATAAAAAGGTTATAACTGTGGGGGATGCGCTGATGGAAGTGATAAAAGTTTAGTTTTTAGTTGGAGGTTTGATAGGCTTCCCTGAAAAGATTCATTTTCAGGGATCGCCTAAAGGCAGCCAGAGTAGGCGATAGTCAGACAGAGTGAGGTAGAGAGTTCCAGAGAATAGAGGAGACTCTGGAAAAGTCCTGGAGATGAAACATGGGAGGAGGAGACAAGAGAGCTTTAAAGCAAGAGGTCCGAGTAGCTTGGTGGTTTTATTAGTTAAAAAGGGGAAGATTTTAGAGATGTTACAGAGGTGGTGAAGTCTACAAGCTTTTGACATCAATTGGATTTGGGGCCGAAAGGACAGGTAAGAGTCTAGGATTGCAACTAGTACCCTGGCGTGAGGGGAGAGACTCTCATAGCTGTATTATTGATCTTGATGGAATAGTCATGGAATAGGGAACAAATGAGAGGGTGGAGAATATTAGCTTGGTTTTAGAGAGATTTAGAGTTTAAGGAAGTGGTGTGACATCAATGTTGATATGTCAGTTAGCAATTCAAGAGGAGACTGAAGGAGAAAGGTGAGGAGCAGAGAGGTAGATGTGTGTGTCATTGGCATAGAGATGGTATTGGAAGCCATAGGAGGTTATCAAGTGACCAAGAGAGATGTAGATAGAAAAGAGAAGAGGTCCAAGAACAAAACCGTGGGGGACCCCTACAGAAAGAGGAAGTGGAAAGGAGGAGGTAGAGTTATTAGGTAACACTGAAGGAGTGCTGTGATAGATAATAATCCAGGAGAACTGATTTTAGGAGGCCAAGGGAGTAGTGTTCATTGAAAAGGAGCGGGTGGTCAACAGTATCAAAGGCTGCAGAAAGGTTGATTATGGAGTAGTGGCTGTTGGTATTAGCACTTAGTAAAGTGTTAGTGAGTTTTAGTACAGCAGATTCTGTGGAGTGCTGAGAGTGAAAACAAGACTGGGGTCTGGGGGAATGGGAGCAATCCATGAGTATATCCTAACTCAGGGCTCTACAAACCTCAGGTGCCAGATCACATTGGCGACTAGAATTAGTGACCTGGTGCCTGGGCTGGACTGCAGAAAGGTGTCCTGTCGCCATGCGACGCCCCCCACCCGAGAGTGCGTGGCTTAAGATGCCACGCCGGCTGGTAATTGAGACTTCAATCAGGGAACTGGCGTCCTCTTGTGGTGGCCAGGGGGTCTGACAAGCAGTCACTAACGGTGTTTCCCCTGCCTGTTCTCACTGCCGTCTATCTCCTTCCCAAGAGGAGAAGAGACTGACGTTGTTACAGGCTTCATCTGGTGCCCTTTGCTGAATAGTAAGTGGACAGGGAGTGTGAGGTGGCTGGTTGGAACAGCCTCCGTTCTATTTACACCCTCACAAAAGATAAACAGTTAATCATTATTTATTTATTTTTTCATTAAAATGTATTTATTATTTTTAATCATCTCCCTGCCCTGCCATGCCACCGCCACACAGCCGTAGGCCCCTTTCACATGGGCTGCCTGATCAGGTCCGCCTGTCAGTTTTTCAGGTGGACCTAAATGGACCCTTCAGTCTCCTCTATGGAGCGGCAACCTGCTGCCATCCGAACCTGTCCGCCAAAGAGATGGATGGCGGTTCTATTTTTCATCCTTTGGGTGAATCAGATTGGATGGCATCGGATGGAAACGGAGAGACGGTTCGTTTCCATACAATTGCCCCATAGAGGAGAATAGGCTGTGTCTGTGTCCGCTCTGCATAGCAGACAGGTCCTATCATTAACCTGCTCAGTGGGGATCAGCGGAGAGATCCCCGCTGAGCAACCAGATTCTGCTTAGTGAAGGCGCCCGTGTGAAAGGGACCAAAGGTGGCATGAGTTACTGGAACACTGGATTGCCTATGGCCCCCACCTTGCTGCACTGTCCTTCCCTAGTGAGCCGCTGCCCATCACACCATCAAGCCCTGTACACATGGGTCAAATGCCTAGCTCAGTAAAAAAAGGCCCTTGTGTATGGCAGCTGTGCGGGCTTCTGTCAGAGGAGTATGCTGGAAAATCAGTAGTTGACCGACTCCCAATCGGCGCTCTCAGCCAATGGCCGCTCCCGTCAGAAAACAATAGCTCAGCAGGGGAGATCACTGTACTAACATCGGATTGTTAGTGCAGCGGCTCAGACCTGAGCGGTTAGTTTTTTTTTCGGTAAACCTATTGGGTTAAAAAAAAAACAGATAGTGTGTGTTCAAGGCTTTACATGTATATGGTGGCCTAGTGAAAGACAGGCTGTGATGCTGCCTTTCTGCCTTGGGCATGTGACCTACTGGGGATAGTCCACATGCCTTCCGCTGCGTTTCTTTCACAGGGATGTGCAAATTATATCACCCAATGCTCAGGACATGCAGTTCTGGGCACCAGCCAGGTGTTTTTGAAATTTAGCCCTGCTGTGGGCAAGCAGCAATCTGGCAATTCCAGCTCCATGCCACATGCTACATGCCAATCGGCGGGTTCCAGCCAATGATTCATTACCATTGCCTGCCGATTGGTGGAGCGAATGACAGGAGAGATATCTGTGTTGGTAAACTAATAGCGGGGATGTGCCGGTTTTGTATCCCTGTAAAGCAGGAAATAAAAACCATTCACATTCCTTAGTAAAAGCACCACATAGTATACACTTTACATCCTACTAGGAACATAGATTTGTGCCTCCTTCCCTGGCATTGCTGACCACACATCTAAGATTCTGAAAGGGTTTTCAGGACCATTTAAACTGGAGACCTTTGAAAAAAAAAAAAAACATGGAAAAATCACTCCAGCATGAAAAATGTATAAAGGCCAAACATGCCTGGTTGGCTCCAGAAGCTACACCATTGGCTGTATGTCTTCAGAATATGGACCAAGGCATATTCAACCACATGGAATCGATAATAAATATTGCTGCGCCAAGTGACCCAGAAAAATATATACGTAAATAACTTATAATCAGAAAGCAACTCAATGCTTATATATACTGTATATAAATGACATACAAATCCATATGTTGAAAAATCAGTGATACATAAAGTCCCAATGGTGAAAGACTATAGGTGATCAATAAATCAAATAAGGAAATCAATCTTCATCTGTGATTAAAACAGTGTAAAGTGCTGCATGCTTCACTCCAGTGCTCCCAGTGGCTAGTGCAAGATAAGCAGCTCACCTTAGGATTAGACTCATAAGAGTCATACACGCTTTGGGATGCATAAGGCTGCATTCACACTTGAGCGTAGCGTTTTTTACCGCGTTTTTACCGCGATTTTTTCAGGCGTTTTTCATTGACATCTATCAAAAACGCTGGTAATCAGCCCAAAAAGAAGCTCATGTACTTTTTTCAGCTACAGGCGTTTTGCAAAACGCTCAGATGTGAACAGGGGCCATTTAAATGAATGGGGTTTTACTTGTTGGGCGTTTTGGAACGGTTTTTTTGAGCGTTTTTGGAGCTGAAAAACACTCAAAAACGCCCAGGTGTGAATGGAGCCTAAGGATATGGATAACAGCCTGGTCTCCCCTCTTCCACTGCTCCAGCTGGCACTCCACGTGAGCCAAAAGCTTTAATTGGTCAAAATTGACAGAAGCAGCCACCTGGACAAAAGAGGTTTCCCCAATACTTGCAGCTTACAACTTTCAATGCTGCTGGCTCCTACTCCCTCAGTGCTGCTTCCCCGAATGTCTGATCTTCATAGGCAAGAGGTACAATGGACAGAGCAGTCTTCAGTCAGCCTGTTTTCTTGGAGAAAGGATGGAGAAGGGAGGAGCAGGGGACAGCCTTGCCATCCTATGCTACGGGGCTGTGGGTTTGTATTGATGCACACAGTGTAGAAGACAATACTCTAGTCCTGGCATGCAAGTGGGCGGATCGTCCGTTTCAACCACATGAAAGTTCTATTTAATGTGGCCTATTTTATTGCAAAAAAACAACAAGCCATATACAGACTTTAAAGGTTTGTTAGAACTGACAGGGAAACTAGGGGTTGCTATGAGAAAGGAGTATGCAAATGACAAGAGATACAAGGAATTAATCTCACATATTGAAACTGTAATACAGAAAAAAATCATCTGCGAGCAAAAGGAGGCAAAATAGGTTTGTTTGACGCTAGATGAATCAACTGACAAAGGAGGAGTAGAAGAATTAATATTGTATGTCAGGTACGTCAATAACAATAGGATCAAATAAGTATTTCTATCAGTCCTACCTCTTGAAATGGCAACTGCAGATGGGTACTTAGAAACCATCACTAAAGGCCCGTACACACGTACCGATCGTCGTCATACAAACGTTCGTCTTTTCTCCCAGGGATGTCGATGTCTGTTGAAAAGTGCAAAGACAGCACAAGAATTTTGTCCGCCGACTTCAGCTGACTGCAGAAGTGATGTCATGTAATGGTTAACTTTCCCTGTGTTTTTTCTTTTCTGAGCATGCCCAGTCTTGCAAATCTGCGGTCTGTCGGCTGATTTCTGTACTGACAGGCGAACAATCGTCCGTTCTGGTGTCGGCATACAAAAATTTTTATGTTTGCAAGAAAGACTCTTGTCCGCAGAATGTGCGCAGACATCTGTCGGAGGCACCATACTAACAAGCGTACAATCGGCAGATCTTTCGTCCGCCGACGTTTGTATGACGACGATCGGTACGTGTGTACGGGCCTTAAGGCTCCTTTCACACACTCCGTCCGTCGGACGGATTCCGTTTTTCTCAGCGGGGGATCGAGCCGCCGATCCCCCGCTGAGCAGGAGGATGACAGCTGTGTCTCCGCGCTGTGTGCGGAGACACAGCTGTCAGTTCCCCATGTATCTCTATGGGGGAAATCGGATGGGAACGGACCGTTTGTCCGTTATCATCCGATCCGATCGACGGATGGGAAATAGGGTTTCCATCCGTCCAGATTTGACGGATCGGGTCGGATGTCAGCAGACATGTCTCCGCTGACATCCGATGCCCCATAGGAATGCATGGGGGGGACCGTTCAGATCCGCCAAAAAAACGGACAAGCGGATCTGAACGGTCCGCCTGTGTGAAAGGGGCCTAAGGAGCTCAAGAAAACACATGGTCTTTTTTCAAACCAGCTTATTGGAATTGGTACAGATGGCGCTGCAAGCATGATTGGAGCTGAATACGGACTGGTACAGAAAGTACGTCAAAATCTCAGCCATGTAACTGACATTCACTGTGTTGCACACATATTAAATTGAAGTGTATTAATCTCTGTGAAAGAGGAAAAATACATTGATGACCTTGACTCTGTTTTAAAGAAGCTGTACCAAATGTACCAGCATTCACCCAAGAGAATGCAACAGCTAAAGCAGGTAGCTGAAAGTTTTCATAAAAAAAAAAAAAAAAAAAATGAAATTCAGTAATTGCATAACATAAGATGGGTGTCAAGCAAAGTTAGTGCTCTCTCTGCACAAAGATTGGAAATGTGTGACAGTCCACCTTGAAAGTGTTGCTGCAGAAAGACACTGCTTCTGCAGTTGCACATGGTTTGTTAAAAGAATGAACTGATCATACATTTGTTCAGATGCTCCATTTTCTGATTGACTACCTAGAAATTATTAGGAACCTCTCACTTTTATTTCAAAGGGAAGAGCTTTTCTTAAGCACAATTGAGTTCCACGTGAAAAACACTATTTCTTCTTTACAATCACTCAAAGATGTGCCAAAACAGTATGAGGAGAGACTTCTAACTGGAACATCACTCAAAGGACAGTATCAAGATGTACAGTTGCACGGACTCGGTAATATTGCAACTTCTTTGATTCAGCATGAAAAAGGACAAATTGATTCAGTATGGTGTAAAACATCTAGAAGATCGATTTCTCATTCAAAGGAATAGCAGTGTTTGATACCTTTGCTGGCCATTGGGAAAAGCACTACAAGACTATGGTGTTGATGACATTATAACATTGGCTCAGCATTTCCAGAATCAACTCTCACTGCCTGAAATGCATGATAAATGCATGCATGCAATCCACAATGAGTGATATGAATTTAAAGTCCTTGGAAAAAGGAAAGAAACTGAGTGAACTTCTGGATTTGGTACTCTCCAACACAGATTTCCAGTTTTGGGAAACTTGTTTTCTATAGTGTCTGTGTTGCATGTTGTGAGAGGATTCAGCTTAAAGCGGAGTTCCACCAATTTTAATAAGTTTAGATGTACGTAATCCCCTTTAAAAATACTTTTACCAATGGAAACTATTTTTTATTTATTTTTTGCAAGGAAATACATTTTTTTTCTTCTTTATTCATCCACACTTCCGGGTCAGGCCGCCTATAGGCGATTATGTCACTCGGCGATTCGCAAGGGCTGCTGGGATGTATCCCAGCAGCCCTTTGCGAATCGCCTAGTGACGAAATATCACATTATTACACCGGCACCAGCTGTACTTGGATGTATTGCATTGAGTCCATGCTCCGCCCCGCCTCCTCTCAGTGAGCTCTACGGGCTGTATTGCTTTGAGTCCGCGCTCCACCTCTTCTCAGTGAGCGCGGACTCAAAGCATTACATCCTGTAGAGCTCACTGAGAGGAGGCGGGGCGGAGCATGGACTCAATGCAATACATCCAAGTACAGCTGGTAACGGTGTAATAATGCGAGATTTCATCACTAGGCGATTTGCAAGGGCTGCTGGGATACATCTCTCTCATCAGCTCTAATAGAAGTCAATGCAAGCCGCTCCGAAGTCACCCCCAAGTAGTGCAGGAACCTTTTTCTAAGTCGTAGCGACTTGAGTCGCTCTGATTAGAACGGTTCCATTGCACAGAATGGAGCGCGACTTGTCAGGCGACCAAGTCACCTGACAAGTCGTGGCAGTGTGAACCGGGACTAAGTGTGCCCTGAGGACCGGAGTTGAGAAATACTGCTCTATGAATTTGTAAACAAATGACTTTGTAGCTCAACGCGTTTCCTAAATAATCCACTTCAGGAGCAGAGGAAGGGGAGCGATAAACAGTACACACTCCAAATATCACAAAAGACAAACCTATGTCAAATTCCACTGATAAATACAAAGTAATCATCTATTGCAAAAGCGATGTGTTATGCCCCGTACACACGTGCAGATTATCTGAAGACTTTTTTGTCTGCAGACTTACCAAAACCATATAATATGAGGTCAAACCTAAACACTTTCAATTTGTATGCAATCCGGCAGGCCCTTGCACTACATAGAAAAAGGTAAATCTGAAGACAAAAGTCTTCAGATAATCTGCACGTGTGGAAATAGCTGGAAATATCAGAGACTCCACCAGGCAGCTAGAGATCAGTCCTCAGGGATGACACCAGAGAGAAGTATATGTTTTTTGTCTTTCCTAAAATATTGGTAATTTTTGCAACCTACATCCCCTAATAATATATGCTTGGTGTTGTAAGCATACAGTATCTTCTAATATTCAACAGATCTGAAATTCAAAAAAAAAAAAAAAATCCAGGCACTGCATGATCCTTCCAGAAAAAATAAAAGAAAGGGGATTACATAGACACATGGCTTTCCCCCTTAAAGGGGGGGGGGGGGGGCAGCTCATTAATCCAAGGAATCGATCAAATAAGAAGTTAATTCCATAGGGGGTAAAGACTCTCATGCTCTTACCTCTCACTATATATTAAACATTTTTTTTTTGGTTTTATAAACAAATTATAAACTTCCATTACCCCTTAACCGCTTGCCGACCGCCGCACGACTATTTACTGCGGCGGTCAGCCCCTCACAGGCCCCTGTGAGGCTCTAGGGAGCGCACGCACACCGCTGGAGGCTCGCTCACGGACCCCCCCCCCGCGCGTGTGCCCGGCGGACCCGATGTCCGCCGGGCACTCGCGATCGTCCGTTACAGCGGGAGAAAGGCAGGCAGCTAATGTAAACAAAGCCGCCTGCCATTCTTCCCTGTGTAAGAATGGAGATCATACGGTCCTGCTATGTAGGACCGTTGATCTCTGTTCTTACACCTCAAGCCACATCCAATCAGTTAGAAGCATGCCCCTAGGGACACACTTAACCCCTCTTTCTCAAATAAAGTTAACTCCTTCCCTGCCAGTGTCCTTTTTATAGTAACAGTGCATATATGTATAGCACTGATTACTGTAGTAATGTCACTGGTAACCCCAAAAGTGTCAAAAATGTCAGTCAAGGGTTCGATCTGTCCGCCGCAATGTCGGGGTCCCCCTCCAAAAAAAAAAAAAAAAAAAAATCGCCGCCATTACTCGTAAAAAAAAAAAAAAAAAAAAAACACAACAAAAATGACAAAAATTTTTTCCCTTAGTTAGTAAACGCAATAACTTTTGCGCAAACCAATCAAAATAGGCTTTTTGTGATTTTTTTTGGCCTAAAATGTTAAAAAATATTTTTTTGGGGAATTTCATATAAAAAAAATGTGAAAAATATTGTTATTTTTGCAAAATTGACGCTCTTTTTTTGTTTATAGCGCATGATCAAAAAAAAAAAAAAAAAAAAAAAAAAAAAAAAAAAAATCGCACAGGTGATCAAAGACCACCAAAAGAAAGCTCTGTTTGTGGGAAAAAAAGGAAGTCAAATTTGTTTAGGTACAGCGTCGCACGCCTGCGCAATTGTCCGTTAAATTCACGCAGTGCTGAATTTCACAAATCTGGCCTTTATGGAAGAGTGGCAAGAAGAAAGCCATTTCTTAAAGATATCCATAAAAAGTGTCGTTTAAAGTTTGCCACAAGCCACCTGGGAGACACACCAAACATGTGGAAGAAGGTGCTCTGGTCAGATGAAACCAAAATCAATCTTTTTGGCAACAATGCAAAACGTTATGTTTGGCGTAAAAGCAACACAGCTCATCACCCTGAACACACCATCCCCACTGTAAAACATGGTGGTAGCAGCATCATGGTTTGGGCCTGCTTTTCTTCAGAAGGGACAGGGAAGATGGTTAAAATTGATGGGAAGATGGATGGAGCCAAATACAGGACCATTCTGGAAGAAAACCTGATGGAGTCCAAAAAAGACCTGAGACTGGGACGGAGATTTGTCTTCCAACAAGACAATGATGCAAAACAAAGCAAAATCTACAATGGAATGGTTCACAAATAAACATATCCAGGTGTTAGAATGGCCAAGTCAAAGTCCAGACCTGAATCCAATCAAGAATCTGTGGAAAGAACTGAAAACTGCTGTTCACAAACGCTCTCCATCCAACCTCACTGAGCTCGAGCTGTTTTGCAAGGAGGAATGGGCAAAAATTTCATTCTCTCGATGTGCAAAACTGATAGAGACATACCCCAAGTGACTTACAGCTGTAATCGCAGCAAAAGGTGGCGCTACAAAGTATTAACTTAAGGGGGCTGAATAATTTTGCACGCCCAATTTTTCAGTTTTTCACTTCATGATTGTGTCCCACTTGTTGTTGATTCTTCAAACTTTTGACAAACTGATGATTCCAAGTTCCGGTTATTATCCACATTTCCAGTCAGGTTGGTATTTACACCAGGGATACTGGAATGGATTCCAGGTCATTGCTAGAAGATAGATGTTGTTTTGTTGATTTTATGTTGCTTGGGATATATCCAAAAAGTCTGCTCTTGGTGTATCTTTTGGAGTTCTTTTTTTTGCTTTTCATTCATGACAAGTTTTGCATTTGCCTTTGCAAAGTTTCCATTTTATTCTTAATTTGGTTAATGCTGGTAGGGTCCAATGATGTTAGGGGTTCAAACACCAACTGCTTTTGCTCCCTGATTATTATCTTTTTACCATACCGTTTGTGTATGAGGTTGTTCTTTAATCTTTCGCTGGTACGTCTGCAAAGTCCTTCTGCTAAGGAGAATTCAGTGTATTTACCAATGATTTTTAATCTGGAGACCTTGTGGTATGAGACTCCTCTTTTTGCATTTTAACAGAAAGAAGATGTCACTGTTCATCTGTGTTTCCTTTGCAATTGGGTTGGTTACCTGCTTCTTCATGCAGATATATTCAGTATTTTCCTTGAGGTGATTGTAGCTGTATTAGTGCATGTGCGGCAGAAATATTGATTACGGTCCATGATACTTTTATTTATTTGCACTAACATAGAATTGTCCAGAAAAATTGTATGTTAGTGCAAATAACAAACAGTATCATGGACTGTAATCAATATTTTCTGTGGCAAGTGCACTAATACAGCTACAATCACCTCAAACAAAACAGTTTGATATTAATATTACTCAGTATCCCAAATTGTATTTTTTTCCCTTTATTTTATACATGTGGCCAGCCACAGAGGACTAGAAGCTCCTCATGCCACTATTTCCCTACAGACAGGCTGGGAAATAGCAGGGTCATGTGACAGCTGTAAATTGGTTAGGTAAAAAGGTACTTTGGTGCTTTTCTTTAATAAAATAATTACAATGCTATCATCCATATACAGAAAGAGAAGGGATAATGTAAATTAAACAATGCGATTATTATCACTTTAATACCATTAATTGTATGCCAATGTCCCAAGAGTAATAACTATCTACAGATACAGTGGCTTGTTCTAGATCTTATTCCAAGATGTACAAGTGGGTACTATGGACCCGTTGCCAAAACCCAAAAAATTGTGATTCAGTCAATCTGGTTAATATCCTCTCATGTGAAAATATTTGGCATGCCAAGACCAATCCTAGGGCAACTAAAGACAAAGCCAGAACATATCTATCCCCTAGAACTAATGGGAATAGTGCCACCAAATCACACAATAAAACATCATAGTCCAAACAACCAGTCTGACTGGGTGCTTTGGGACCAATATTCAATATTTGCAGTACACGAGATCAATATCTTAAGTAGGGATGCACCGAAATGAAAATTTTGGGCCGAAACCGAAAATGCAGGATGCCCTTGGCCGAAAACGAAAATGACTTTTTCCCCCCAAATAATTTTAAATTAGATAGAACAGGGGCATACACCAAAAACAGGTAGCGACGTACACCTGTCGCTGCCACCCTGTCACAGTATATGTACTGTGACGGGTTGGCAAGAGGTTAATTTAATTACCAATGGTGTTAGTATTATGCAGCATGAGGGGCTTAATGTATTGTCACTGCTGCATTAGCGACCAACCAGTGGCAGTTAATTAACCCCTTTGTGCTGCATTAGTGCAACCAGTATCAGTGGTTGCACTAATGCAGCACAAAGGGGTTAATTAACTGCCACTGGTTGGTCGCTAATGCAGCAGTGACAATACATTAACCCCCTCATGCTGCATAATACTAATACCAATGGTAAGCTCGCCTCAGCTATCACCACCCAACCCCCCCCCCCCCCCGCCTCAGCCTCCCTCTCCTGGATGTCACTACTACTACTACTACTACGATCTGTCCATGAATGAAGTGACACACCGGGCGGGAGGGCGGGCGAGCGGCCGCTAATAGATATAACTATGTGAGCCTTCACTTCCCTGTCAGCGGCACGATGTCCATGAATGAACTGACACTCCGTGCGGGAGGGCGGGGGAAGTGGCCGCTAATAACTATAAATATGCGAGCCTTCACTTCCCTGTCATGCAAGTTTCTCCTCTGACAGGGAAGTGAAGGCTCACATAGTTATAGTTATTAGCGGCCGCTCCCCCCACCCAGAGTGTCAGTTCATTCATGGACATCGTGCCGCTGACAGGGAAGTGAAGTGCAGGCTCACATAGTTATATCTATTAGCGGCAGCTCCGCCTGCCCTCCCGCCCGGTCTGTTAGTTCATTAATGCAGAGATCGCAGTAGTAGGGACATCATTGAGAGGCGGGCTGCCGGCCAGAGGCGCTTCTTTTCAAACCTGCGCTGCGCCCTCCTGCTTACTCAAGCGGCCATTAATTTCTGCATTTTTAACCCATTTTCGGCCGAAAATTTCAGTGCATCCCAAATTTTAAGATTTATTGTCCTTTAATATAGAGCCATACAGGCTATCCTTGATGGCGGCCTATCCATGCTTTCTTTGTCTCTGCACCGGCTCTAGAAATTTCCTACCTGGTTGTACACTTGAGTTATCTGAGCAATTTTCCTTAATGTGTCCTGAAGAAGTCAACTGAAAAACAAGTTTACCTATAAGAACTCATCTCCATAGGCTACGGATGTAAAAAGCAAGTTTATTAAGTTTATTACTGTGATTTATGGATAGCAGTTGGGATAAACTCATACATAAAGTATTGTACACAGGTACATTTTTAGGACCTGAAAAAGGTCTTCCCTTTTATGCCAGTAAAGTCATTATAATTTTTTTTTTTTCTGAGTTTGGTGAATATTACAGATGTGGCAAAATAGGGCTTACTGGATTGATTGCGTGATACACAAGATACAGGCCGGTACATAATCAGTCGAGTCACAGAAAAAGTCTCACATGTGGTATTTCCATACTCAAGAGTAGTAGAATTTGTTTTGGGCTGTAATTGTAATTATGCCCCTGCTGTGTGTCTTAAGTGAACAACATTGTTTAAAAAAATAATAATAATAATTTAAATGAAATCTTCACTGGTGAGGTTGCAGTCACTCCAGGTGGGACAGCCAGCTGCTTGTGAGGTTCCCTCCGCACAAGACACTCCAGGAAGCCTCAAACAAGGACAATCCCCCTGAGGACTCCAGATCTGGACCAAGCTCATCCTGTGTGATGACAGAGGGATGGCCTTACCCCGTGTGGTGACTTCAACCTCACCAGATTTATTTTTTCCCTTATGGTGATGCCAGGAGATAGAGAGAATCCATCTTGAGACCGTTTACATCAGGATGATCATAATGAACTACTGAACATTTATAATTTAATAGTCCATGTTATCTGGTAAGCGGCCCTCTTACTGGAGGTGCACAGTGGTGGAACCACTGGTCTATACTGGAGAGGATTTTCTTAAGAGTTGTTGACCATTTATATTTTCATGGTCCATTATTTGTTAAGAGACTGATTCTTCTAGTGTATTTAGTGATGAAAACACCGATATACATTTGAATAAGAGAAGAGTGGAAGCACACAGCAATACATTGAAGCACTAAGCGCCCATTCAGACTGGCGCGACACGACTTGCTGGGGCGACCTGTGAAGTCGCGGTGCACAGCGTGCACCACGACCTCGGCGCAACTTGCAGGGACTTCTTATAATTGAAGTCAATGCAAGTCGCCTCCAGGTGGCCCCAAAGTAGTACTGGACCCTTTTTCTAAGTCGGAGCGACTTGTGTCACTCCTATTAGAACTGGTCCTGTACTATTCAATGGCGAGCGACCGACCGTGAAATGATTCTAAATTAGATCAGCAGTGATGAGTTGCCTGTCATTCATCTAACAGCTCCACATACATAGTGGGCAAGCTAGTTCAGATGACGGCGTCCTGTGCAGCCTGCAGAAAAGGAATTGTGTATGCCTGTATGGCTGGAGCAATGCTGCAAAAATGTTTGTTGTGTTGTGACAGTGGGACGCCACCCCTACCAGAACACTTCAATCAGCGATCTCCGCCATTGGCTAAGAGAGCTGACTGGGAGTTAGAGCTGCACGATTCTGGCCAAAATGAGAATCACGATTTTTTTGCTTGGAATAAAGATCACGATTCTCTGTGTAACATCTTTTACTTTATAAAAAAAATTGGGATAACTTTACAGTTTTGTTTTATTTTTTTATTCATTAAAGTGTATTAATTGCGTTTGAAAGACTGCTGCGCAAATACAGTGTGACATAAAAATTTACAACAGTCACCATTTTATTCTGCAGGGTCTCTGCTAAAAAAAAATATATAAATGTTTGGGGGTTCCAACTACTTTTCTAGGAAAAATAAACTGATTTAACTTGCAAGCAACAAGTGTAGAAAAAGGTTTAGTCTTTAAGAGGTTAAACTTCCTTCCTCCGGCAGAGGGAAAGAAAAGATACAATGTAATCATTTGTGTTTACAGTTCAGTGGGAGACTAATGCTGATAGGCTTTTGCAGGAGGCTTTTTTTTTTTTTGACAGCTGCTCCCTCACAGCTATGTAAGGCTGCATTCACACTTGAGCGTAGCGTTTTTTTGGCGCGTTTTTTTGAGGCGTTTTTGGAAGCAGGCATTGACATCTATCAAAAACGCTGGTAATCAGCCCAAAAAGAAGCTCATGTACTTTTTTCAGCTACAGGCGTTTTGCAAAACGCTCAGATGTGAACAGGGGCCATTTAAATGAATGGGATTTTACTTGTTGGGCGTTTTGGAACGTTTTTTTTTTGCGTTTTTGGAGCTGAAAAACACTCAAAAACGCCCAGGTGTGAATGGAGCCTAAAGAATCAAGCAAGTGTCATGTTAAGATCGTCAGGGGGAGTGAATCGCGATCTCGATTCTGTTACGATTAATCATGCAGCTCTACTGGGAGTCAGTCGGCTGCTGGTTTTCCAGCATGCTCGTCTGACTTCTGTTGGACAGACCTATCAGATTCTGCAACCTAAAGGGATGTTCGGCCAAAAACAAACTTACTGCGCATGTGCCATGTGTTCCAACATGGCCGTAATGCATTGCAATAGGTTTCCTAATGTGACAGAACACGTAGCAGCGGCGGACATTTTCTTACACCTACGCAAGTCTTGAATCGTACATTTGTTGTAACAGAAAATGTTGTGAATCGCATACTCCACACAGCGGTGTGTGGTGCAAATTCCAAGAAGTAGATAGTAATAAAATGTGAACAGCAATATTCAAATGAAATATAACAGCACGATTTGCATACTAGACAAAAAAAATGCCTCATGTGCGTCTTTGGTGCGGATACAGCGCGAATTCAGCCATACAAAGTGTATGGCTGAAATTCGCACCGCACAGTAGATCGCATGTAATGAAGGAGCAGTGCGTTACGAATTACATGCGATCTCCGCAGCCGCACAAGTGTGAACCGGCACTTACAGTGCATTTTGTTTTAGCACTGATCACTGGATTGGTGTCACTGGTCCCTAAAAAGTGTCACTTAAGCCCCGTACACACGTACCGATCGTCGGCCGACCGATCGGCCGTCTTTTGTCCCCGGGCTGTCGTGTCCACTGAAAAGTGCAAAAGACTGCACACGAATTTTGTCCGCCGACTGCAGAAGTGATGTCATGTGATGGTTAACTTTCCCTGTGTTTTTTCTTTTCTGAGCATGCCCAGTCTTGCAAATCTGCTGTCTGTCGGCCGAATTCTGTATTGACTGGCGAACAATCGGCCGTTCTGGTGTCGGCATACAAAAATTTTAATGCTTGCACGACAGATTCGGTTCGGCCGAAAGTGCGCTTTCGGAAGCATCATACTAACAAGCCGAAAATCGGCCGAACATTTTCGGCTGACAATCGGTACGTGTGTACGGGCCTTTAGTGTCAGATTTGTTTGCTGCAATGTCGCAGTCCTGTTATGATTGCAGTCATTGCTAGTAAAAACAATTAAAAAAAAAATAAAATGTCCATTAAAAAACAATAAAAAAGGACATAAATGTATCTCATAGTTTGTAGACGCGATAACTTTTGCGCAATCCAATCAATATACACTTATTAGGATTTTCTTTTTTTTTTAACCAAAAATATGTAGAATACATATTGGCCTAAATTGATAAAAAAAAATAAGATTTTTTTTATTAGGAATAGCAGAAAGTAAAAAATATTTATTATTTCTTTGTTTATAGCACAAAAAATAAAAACCGCAGAGGTCGTCAAACACCACCAAAAGAAATCTCTATTGGTGGAGGAAAAAGGGACTTAAAGTTTATTTGGGTGCAGCGTCGCACGACTGCGCAATTGTCAGTTAAAGTAACGCAGTGCCGGATCACAAAAAATGGCCTGGTCACTAAGGGGGTAAAACCTTCCGGAACTGAAATGGTTAAAGGATCATAGTAATCTTTTTCTCCCCCCCTATTATATCACACCCCCACCTCTACCATATTGTGTCCCCTCATAATAAGAGTAGCAGCCCTCCCTCTATATGAGCCCAGTACGTACATCGTGGTGATCCTCCACCACCCACACCGGCAGCTCCCGGTATCTCCTGAGGCGATGAGTTACCGACGAGCCACCACTCATCTTCTCTCAGAAACAGGAAACCAGGCCAGGACTGAGCACACACCGACACCTTCTCTCTGATAGGTCTACACCGACACACTCTCCTATACCCCTACCTGCACGCTTCCCCAACTACCGCCATGTTTAATAAGGGCAACCCCAACATTTCCACATAGCGGCTTTTTGGAACGTCGTGCCTAACAAAAATAAACGTTCCACGCTTCTCTTAGCTTGCGTTCAGCATTCTTCCTAATAAAAAATGTGAGCTGTTATCCCGTAAACAAGGCAACAAGACGCATTGCATCCTCTATGGTGCATCCGTTCCATATACACTTCGTACAGGAGCTTCCCTTAGTAAAAATGGCTGTCGGAGACTCGGACCAAGAAGCTGAAGGACCTGGAATGACAGGGTGTTTGTCCAATGGGTGCGTGGCAATTCCCCATGTGACCTGACCCGGCTCGGTGGAGGGCGGGACATCCTGTGGTGGTGTGTCTGCAGCCAGTGCTTGGTGAGTGTTGCAGTGTATTGATGTGCTGTGTTGTTATGTTTTCTTTATGTATACAGAGTTCATTCTTCGAGTGACATGTCAGCAATTTATGGACGATTTTATTTACAGGATAGACTTGCCATTGAATTAAAATATGGACATTCCTATAGTGGAGGTACAAGGATGCTCTGTGCCTGAAATAGAGTGCCCATCATGTTTTCATAGGTTTTATGTCCAATCATAATCAAGTCTTGTATTGCAAGGGCCACCTCCCCCTCCTACTGTCTCATCAGTTTAGAGCGGAGTTCCACCCATTTTTGTATTTAATAAAAAGTAGCTGCTGACTTTAAAAAACACACACTCACCTATCCCACGGTCCAGCGATGCTCCTGGCAGGAGCCTCAGTTCTCCCCCTCTTTTCCCTCTCTTCTCCCCGCGGCGCCGGCATTTCTAGTGTGGGCACCCGGCAGTGGCAGCTTGCGTCTTCACAGCCGGGTGCGCACTGAATGGACAGGCAATCTTCTGGGACCTCTGACGTGTCCCAGAAGATTGCAGGGAGGAAGGGGGGAGAGGAGAACTTCTGCTGGAGCCACCTAGGCGGCCCGAGCGGAAGTGGGGGCAGGTACCTATCAAATGTAGGAACCCACATCCCCCCCCCCCAAAAAATGATATGCCAAATGTGGCATGTCAGTGGGTCAGGAGGCCTTAGCGCCCATTCACACTGGCGCGACACGACTTGCTGGGGCGACCTGACCTCGGCGCGACTTGCACGGACTTCATATCATTAAAGTCAATGCAAGTCGCCTCCAGGTCGCCCCAAAGTAGTACAGGACCCTTTTTCTAAGTCGGAGCGACTTGTTTCGCTCCTATTAGAACGGGTCCTATACTATTCAATGGCGGGCGACCTACCGCGACTTGTCAGGCGACCAAGTCGCGCTAGTGTGAATGGGGTCTTAAAGCGAAAGTTCCATTTTTGGGTGGAACTCTGCTTTAATCAGGGACACTTTTATAAACATGTTTACAAATATCTTGTGTGCAAACTGCAAAGACTATAACATTTTGTTCCTGTGTTGCGTCGTGCGTTAACCAGCATTGTTCCGAACAACTGAATCACCCAAGCGCTCACTCCGATGGGAATGATAGGCGTGCCGCTCTCCTCAGGCAGGGAACTCCAAGAAAGATACACATGAAAGGTGGCACAGACACCTAGTGCATTATCCTTGGACACCTTTAAAAAGTTTATTAAAATGCCAAACATACTCACAGTCATGAAGAGCATAAATCACATGGAATGAGTCCACCACATGTGGAAACGAACATGTCCCTGTATTTGGACTGCTGACGTGTTTCGGGAGGCACGCTCCCTTCCTCAGAGCTCTGTTAATGAGCATTGCATAAAGGCAGCCTGCTGCGCTGCGACTCCGTACTCTTCATTTGAATGGGCTGCCTAGAAGTGCATGTACTATATTTGTTAATACAGTAAACCCCCCTCCATTGCAGGGTTACGTTCCGGACCCAGCCGCGAAAAGTGAAAATCCGCGAAATAGAAAAACCCTATTAAAATGCATTGTAGGCATGTTTTTTTTACTGTCACTGTACATGTAAAAGCATTTTAAGGTCTTTAAACACACTTTTAAAACAACAAAAACTCATTTAAACACATAAAAGCTACTGAGAGACATAGCAAGAGCTATGGAAAACACAAAAATATTTCATTTTTAATGATTTATATAGTAAAATAACATTACAAAAAAAACGCAATATACCGGGACCGCAAAAACTGAACCGCGATGGAGCGGGGGTTTACTGTACAGTAAACTGCAATACACAGCAGTGCGGTGTACTGTAATGCACATCTGGCTCAGGTTGAATGGCAACACACTAACGTGCTTAATGAATGTCACTGTGCGATGCAATGACATATGTGTTAGCACAGCACATTGGCATGATTGGACCCTGAACAGTGAATTTTAGTGCATTGCAAGCCAGTGCACTAGAGAGATTACCAGCAGTAGGAAGGGGGTTCTGGTTCTCCTATGTCACTGATGGCGAACCTTTGCACCCCAGATGTTTTGGAACTACATTTCCCATGATGCTTATGCACTCTGCAGTGTAGTTGAGCTGCTTGAGCATCTTGGGAAATGTAGTTCCAAAACATTTGGGGTGCCAAGGTTCACCATCACTGCATTATAGATCTTTTGTGAGACCTCATTTAGAATACTGTGCTTAGTTCTGGAGACCTCACTTACAAAAAGATATTGACAAGATAGAATGAGTCCAGAGATGGGTAACAAAAACAGTGAAAGGTCTGGGGAATAACACCTATCGAGAGGGACTTCAGGAACTTAAAAGAGATGTATGTTTTTTACATTTTATTTTCATACTTACCTAGGTGGATGCTGCATTGGTCCCCCAGCACCTCTAACACTGGGAACCAAGGTGATTGAACACTGCCGATCGCTCGGTTCTCACAGCTCCCCAAGCAGATAGCTGCTGACTATCAGTCAGCAGCTCACTGCTCTGCCCCCATGCTCACTGGAGCGCTGGGCTTTGGATGGGGGCGGCTGGCTCAGGCTCTCAGCAGCTCACTGAGAGACTGAGGTGGGTGCCAGTCCAGGCATATGTGTGGATCCCGACTCCATGATGATGCCTGAGCTTGAACTGAGAATGGACTAAAGACTGCTGTTTACTGAAAACGGGTCACAGGTGTGCAAAACAAACTGCACTCCTGTGATCCATAGGAGATGTACAGCCAAATAAACTTTGGCTGTACTTCTCCTTTAATATGTACAGTCCAGGGGAAAGAAGGGAAATGGGAGACATGATTGAAACCTTTAAATACACCAAGGGGGTGAATAAGGCTCAGGAGGGCAGTTTTTTCAATGTGAAACCAAAATCAAGAACATGGGGATGTGACCTCAAACTAACTGGAGGAAAGTTCAAAACTAATCTTAGAAAGTATTATTTTACTGAAAGGGTTGGTAATGATTGGAATAAACTTCCAGTAGAGGTATAGAGACAGTGAACAGTAAATGGCTTCAAACAAACATAGATCTATACTCAAACAATACTCAAAAACAAGCATAAAAAAAATGGTCAGACTCAAAGGACTACTTGGTCTTTTTTCTGCTGTTACTTTTCTATGTGCACTGGAGCTGCATTGCTTTAGTTAGCTCTATAGCTTTTTTACAGTAAGAGCTGTGAAAATGTGTGCTTTGGAGCTGCATTGCCATAGTACTTTGTTTGCACTGGAGCTGCATTGCCTTTAGTGCCTTGTGTGCACAGGAGCTGCATTGCCTTTAGTACCTTGTGTGCACCGGAGCTGCATTGCCTTTAGTGCCTTGTGTGCACAGGAGCTGCATTGCCTTTAGTACCTTGTGTACACAGGAGCTGCATTGCCTTTAGTACCTTGTGTGCACCAGAGCTGCATTGCCTTTAGTGCCTTGTGTGCACAGGAGCTGCATTGCCTTTAGTACCTTGTGTGCACCAGAGCTGCATTGCCTTTAGTGCCTTGTGTGCACAGGAGCTGCATTGCCTTTAGTGCCTTGTGTGCACAGGAGCTGCATTGCCTTTAGTGCCTTGTGTACACAGGAGCTGCATTGCCTTTAGTGCCTTGTGTACACAGGAGCTGCATTGCCTTTAGTGCCTTGTGTACACAGGAGCTGCATTGCCTTTAGTGCCTTGTGTACACAGGAGCTGCATTGCCTTTAGTGCCTTGTGTACACAGGAGCTGCATTGCCTTTAGTGCCTTGTGTACACAGGAGCTGCATTGCCTTTAGTGCCTTGTGTACACAGGAGCTGCATTGCCTTTAGTGCCTTGTGTGCACCGGAGCTGCATTGCCTTTAGTGCCTTGTGTACACAGGAGCTGCATTGCCTTTAGTGCCTTGTGTACACAGGAGCTGTATTGCCTTTAGTGCCTTGTGTACACAGGAGCTGCATTGCCTTTAGTGCCTTGTGTACACAGGCGCTGTATTGCCTTTAGTGCCTTGTGTACACAGGAGCTGCATTGCCTTTAGTGCCTTGTGTACACAGGAGCTGTATTGCCTTTAGTGCCTTGTGTACACAGGAGCTGCATTGCCTTTAGTGCCTTGTGTACACAGGAGCTGTATTGCCTTTAGTGCCTTGTGTGCACCGGAGCTGCATTGCCTTTAGTGCCGTGTGTGCACAGGAGCTGCATTGCCTTTAGTGCCTTGTGTGCACAGGAGCTGCATTGCCTTTAGTGCCTTGTGTGCACCGGAGCTGCATTGCCTTTAGTGCCTTGTGTGCACCGGAGCTGCATTGCCTTTAGTGCCTTGTGTGCACCGGAGCTGCATTGCCTTTAGTGCCTTGTGTGCACCGGAGCTGCATTGCCTTTAGTGCCTTGTGTGCACCGGAGCTGCATTGCCTTTAGTGCCTTGTGTGCACCGGAGCTGCATTGCCTTTAGTGCCTTGTGTGCACCGGAGCTGCATTGGCTTTAGTGCCTTGTGTGCACCGGAGCTGCATTGCCTTTAGTGCCTTGTGTGCACCGGAGCTGCATTGCCTTTAGTGCCTTGTGTGCACCGGAGCTGCATTGCCTTTAGTGCCTTGTGTGCACCGGAGCTGCATTGCCTTTAGTGCCGTGTGTGCACAGGAGCTGCATTGCCTTTAGTGCCTTGTGTGCACCGGAGCTGCATTGCCTTTAGTGCCTTGTGTGCACAGGAGCTGGATTGCTTTAGTGCCTTGTGTGCACAGGAGCTGCATTGCTTTAGTGCCTTGTGTGCATCGGAGCTGCATTGATTTATTACCTTGTGTTCATTGGAGCTGCATTGCTTTAGTACCTTGTGTTCATTGGAGCTGCATTGCTTTAGTACCTTGTGTGCATCGAAGCTGCATTGCCTTAGTGCTTTGTGTGCAACAGAGCTGCATTGCCTTAGTGCGCATCAGAACAGCATTGCCCTAACTAGTGCCTTAGTGCATTGGAGCTGCGTTGTCTTAGTGCCTTTGGTACATCAGAGCGACATTGCGGAAAAACACACATATCCATAGCTCGGCTCAAAACCAGCATCTCCTGCATATGTGTGGGAGCTGGCCATTGCAGTACTTCTCCACTCTTCATTGAAAATAATAAAAACTATCAGCCACGGTCCAATTAGCTCTTTTTGCAGTATTTTTAATAATCAGTGATTTGACTGAACACAGTAATGCCTTGTGTACACAGGAGCTGCATTGCCTTTAGTGCCTTGTGTGCACCGGAGCTGCATTGCCTTTAGTGCCTTGTGTACACAGGAGCTGCATTGCCTTTAGTGCCTTGTGTACACAGGAGCTGTATTGCCTTTAGTGCCTTGTGTACACAGGAGCTGCATTGCCTTTAGTGCCTTGTGTACACAGGCGCTGTATTGCCTTTAGTGCCTTGTGTACACAGGAGCTGCATTGCCTTTAGTGCCTTGTGTACACAGGAGCTGTATTGCCTTTAGTGCCTTGTGTACACAGGAGCTGCATTGCCTTTAGTGCCTTGTGTACACAGGAGCTGCATTGCCTTTAGTGCCGTGTGTGCACAGGAGCTGCATTGCCTTTAGTGCCTTGTGTGCACAGGAGCTGCATTGCCTTTAGTGCCTTGTGTGCACCGGAGCTGCATTGCCTTTAGTGCCTTGTGTGCACCGGAGCTGCATTGGCTTTAGTGCCTTGTGTGCACCGGAGCTGCATTGGCTTTAGTGCCTTGTGTGCACCGGAGCTGCATTGCCTTTAGTGCCTTGTGTGCACCGGAGCTGCATTGGCTTTAGTGCCTTGTGTGCACCGGAGCTGCATTGCCTTTAGTGCCTTGTGTGCACCGGAGCTGCATTGCCTTTAGTGCCGTGTGTGCACAGGAGCTGCATTGCCTTTAGTGCCTTGTGTGCACCGGAGCTGCATTGCCTTTAGTGCCTTGTGTGCACAGGAGCTGGATTGCTTTAGTGCCTTGTGTGCACAGGAGCTGCATTGCTTTAGTGCCTTGTGTGCATCGGAGCTGCATTGATTTATTACCTTGTGTTCATTGGAGCTGCATTGCTTTAGTACCTTGTGTGCATCGAAGCTGCATTGCCTTAGTGCTTTGTGTGCAACAGAGCTGCATTGCCTTAGTGCGCATCAGAACAGCATTGCCCTAACTAGTGCCTTAGTGCATTGGAGCTGCGTTGTCTTAGTGCCTTTGGTACATCAGAGCGACATTGCGGAAAAACACACATATCCATAGCTCGGCTCAAAACCAGCATCTCCTGCATATGTGTGGGAGCTGGCCATTGCAGTACTTCTCCACTCTTCATTGAAAATAATAAAAACTATCAGCCATGGTCCAATTAGCTCTTTTTGCAGTATTTTTAATAATCAGTGATTTGACTGAACACAGTAATGCCTTGTGTACACAGGAGCTGCATTGCCTTTAGTGCCTTGTGTGCACCGGAGCTGCATTGCCTTTAGTGCCTTGTGTACACAGGAGCTGCATTGCCTTTAGTGCCTTGTGTACACAGGAGCTGTATTGCCTTTAGTGCCTTGTGTACACAGGAGCTGCATTGCCTTTAGTGCCTTGTGTACACAGGCGCTGTATTGCCTTTAGTGCCTTGTGTACACAGGAGCTGCATTGCCTTTAGTGCCTTGTGTACACAGGAGCTGTATTGCCTTTAGTGCCTTGTGTACACAGGAGCTGCATTGCCTTTAGTGCCTTGTGTACACAGGAGCTGCATTGCCTTTAGTGCCGTGTGTGCACAGGAGCTGCATTGCCTTTAGTGCCTTGTGTGCACAGGAGCTGCATTGCCTTTAGTGCCTTGTGTGCACCGGAGCTGCATTGCCTTTAGTGCCTTGTGTGCACCGGAGCTGCATTGGCTTTAGTGCCTTGTGTGCACCGGAGCTGCATTGGCTTTAGTGCCTTGTGTGCACCGGAGCTGCATTGCCTTTAGTGCCTTGTGTGCACCGGAGCTGCATTGGCTTTAGTGCCTTGTGTGCACCGGAGCTGCATTGCCTTTAGTGCCTTGTGTGCACCGGAGCTGCATTGCCTTTAGTGCCGTGTGTGCACAGGAGCTGCATTGCCTTTAGTGCCTTGTGTGCACCGGAGCTGCATTGCCTTTAGTGCCTTGTGTGCACAGGAGCTGGATTGCTTTAGTGCCTTGTGTGCACAGGAGCTGCATTGCTTTAGTGCCTTGTGTGCATCGGAGCTGCATTGATTTATTACCTTGTGTTCATTGGAGCTGCATTGCTTTAGTACCTTGTGTGCATCGAAGCTGCATTGCCTTAGTGCTTTGTGTGCAACAGAGCTGCATTGCCTTAGTGCGCATCAGAACAGCATTGCCCTAACTAGTGCCTTAGTGCATTGGAGCTGCGTTGTCTTAGTGCCTTTGGTACATCAGAGCGACATTGCGGAAAAACACACATATCCATAGCTCGGCTCAAAACCAGCATCTCCTGCATATGTGTGGGAGCTGGCCATTGCAGTACTTCTCCACTCTTCATTGAAAATAATAAAAACTATCAGCCATGGTCCAATTAGCTCTTTTTGCAGTATTTTTAATAATCAGTGATTTGACTGAACACAGTAATGTCTCCGAACCAAAACCAACCTTCCTTGATGCGTTTCACCACTCTTGGCTTGCTCACAAGCATAGGGAAAGTCTGGAGGAAAGTTTGGACTTCCCCTATCCTTGTGAGCAAGCCAAGAAGTATACACTTTCCTACAGACTTTACCTATCGTGTCTCCCCTTTCCTTCCTCCAGACTGTACATATTAAGTTCCTGAAGTCATTCTCGATATGTTTTATCCCCCAGACCTTTCACCATTTTTGATACCCATCTCTGGACTTGTTCTATCTTATCAATATATTTTTGTAAGTGAGGTCTCTGGAACTGGGCACATTATTGTAAATGAGGTCTCACTAAAGATTTTATATAGGGGAATCAGAGCCTCCTGCTGGTGAATCCTCCCTACTCTACTGTCTTTACTGTACTGTGTGTGGCCTGGTATTGTCATTTCCCAAACATTTGAATCCTGGAACCAGGTCTCTGTAATTGCAACAAGGTCCAAGGTGTCCCAAGATTCATGATCTGTCAGCTCACAAAGCTTGTGGGCTTAACTATGAGCATTAGTGCACATGACATGACATAACATGGGTGCAGGGTGTTCACTAAACATGGGCCACAAAGGCACTGCTGGCTTCCCTCCTCTCCTCACCCGCCGGCTGCTGTGGGGAACTGTTAGGCTACATTCACACCTGAGCGTAGCATTTTCGCGCGTTTTTTACCGCAATTTTACCGCAATTTACAGGCGTTTTTTGTGCAGGCGTTTTTAGATTGAATAGAGACCAATGGAAAACGCCTGTAATCTGCCCAAAAAGAAGCTCATGTACTTTTTTGAGCGTTGGGCGTTTTGCTCACAGCGTCAAAACGCTCAGATGTGAACAGGGGCCATTGAAATGTTCACATGATCAAGTTTTCTCCAGCAGGGAAAAATAATAACATTCCTGATCTCCCAAGAGGCAATCAGATATTCCCTGGATCAACTTTACCTATAAATGTTAGTATCCAGTTATATTTTGTGCATTTAGGAAAGGATCCAAGCCTTTTTGAAACAATCTACTGAGCTGGCTAGAACCAGCTCTTGAGGGAGTCTATTTCATATTTCCCCAGCCTTTACTGTAAAGAAGCCTTTCCGTATTTGGAGATTTTAATTTCTTCTCCAAATGTAACGAGTGCCCCCTTGTCCTCTGTGATGATCTGAAAGTGAATAACTGTACACCAAGTTCACTATATAGACTATATATTTTTATACACGTTGATCATATCTCCTCTTAAAGCGGAGCTCCACCTAAAAGGGGAAGCTCTGTTTGTCTGCCCCTCTCCCCCACATTTTTGCACCTTTTGGGGGGGATCGGGTACCTGGTTTTGAGAGGTACCTGCTCCTACTTCTGGCTCGGTTGGCCACGGAGAACTTAGCCGGAAGTTTGGCTCCTGCCTCCTTCCTCCACAGCCCGCCCATTCACAAAGCGTGGCGCACTTCGCAGATGTGCAGTTGGAAACCAACTGTGAAGCCGCAAGTTTTCACTGCCATTTTCCCTTAGTCTAGATGGTGGCGCCAATCGGCTCGGGTGAGGACACCTCTGGATTCCTGGACAGGTAAGTGCCCTAATATTGAAATTCAGCAGCTACAGTATTTGTGTTTGCTGCTGAGTTTTCATTTTTTTCTAAAACTCTGAAGGAGCCTGGCTCCTCTTTAATCTCCTCTTAAGGGAGAAAAATTCAGTTCCTATAATCTATCCTCACAGCTGAACTCCTCCATGCCTCTTATCAATTTGATTGCCCTTCTCTGCACTTTCTCCAGTTCTCCAATATTCTTTTTGTTAACTGGTGCCCCAAAACTGAACCCAAACAAACTGCTGCCTTCACTACTAGATGTGTGTGCTGTATAAACTGTATGTAGCCTCAGCTATTTAGCCTTCACGAAAGCATTAAGTTCGGCTTTAAATAGTTAATGATTGCTTGAAATACAAAATACATTTTTAGAATTTGTAATGAATGTGGACATTAATTGCCTCTATTTTTTTGCTTTTTCATGTTTAGATCATGTCGTTGCATGCAGGGAGAGGAGGACCACAGGCTCGAGCAGGCCCTGGAGCTCCAGTACAGACCTATCGGCCACAAAATGTTAGGCCTGCCCAGATGCAGCAGTCTTCTGGGCAGTATTGCTATGACCCACAAAGTACCCCTCCTCCAACATTTTCCAGCATTCCTAACACAAGTTACATACCTCCGAGGCCAGATTACATGTGCTATCCTCCACCGGTTGCCCCGCCTACCCAAAATGCAGTAAACCAATGTCTTCCAAGGCCAACGTATCCTATTAGACAGAGTTACCCAATGCCACCGTGTTTTCCTCCTGCTCCACCATCTGCACTTGGCCCAGGAAATCCTCCACCCACTGGACCACCTACTGCACAAGGCACCTATCCTTATATTGCCCCCCCTCTTATGCCGCCACCACCTATTATGCCTCCTCCTTTACCACATGTGGGTTATCAGCCAGTATACCCCTCTGGATATCCACCCCAGGCTTTTCCCCCACCGCCACCTCCTCCTCAACCTGTGCCCAGCTTTAGTAGCTATCAACAGAATTCAGCTTCTTTTCAAGGCAGTAGCCACTACAGGCACACAAGTCATGGTCCATATCAGACAGATAAACCACAGAGTGATCACCGAACACAGGACAGAAGCAAACATTACGATGCTCATCGACATAGGGAATACAGTCACAGTGATAGACACCGCTCTGAGAAACATGGTGATCGCAGAGATCGAGGAAGAAGCCCTGACCGTGCAAGGCGACTAGATAGTAGTCGGCGTAGATCGGAGTATGAGTACAGTAGGACACCTTTTCGTGGCAGAACTCCACCACGTCATGGAAGTTATGAGCGCAGCAGGTAAGATATACCTTTGCAGTGAACTATGTAAGTGTTTTTTAATTAGGGCTTATGCACAAAGACGACTTCTCTTTCGTTCATTGAGGGACACAGCTCCTTATATTCATAACCACTGGGTTATACTGCCCCCTACAGGAGTAGGACAGAAAATAATTTTGGCTACACCCATGGGCAGTCCCAGGAGGTATACTCCCTCTCTCTGCTATAGCCACTCAATTCTTTTTTTCTGCCTAGTCAGGAGTAAGGACTTATTTCCTTGTTGTTTCCTTGATCCTTGGTCCTGGCAACATTTTTTAGATAGAAAATGTTTTCCTCCTCCTGGATTTTTTCCTGTGAGATCTACAGTCAAATGCCTGACTGGGTGACGGGCTCGATAATCTAGATCCAGTGGTCACCCCAGTCTGGCCAGCGAGCATGCGCAGACCTCAGCTCCGCGTTAGGTCAGCCCTACTGGAAAAACTGGTTAAACGCCTAGCGAGGTCGCACACGGCAGGGTCTCGGCCCGAGTCGCAACGTTCCTCCTGGCCGACAGCCCCCCCTTTTCGAGGGAGAGAGGTTCTGTCTGGAGTGATGCCCACCTGGTTCTTGGTCTGGTAAGTAGCTGCCCCCCCCTTTCCCCCTGGAGAGTTTTGGGGTGGACGTGGGCCCCTCCTTGGGATGGTCGGACTCCCAAGTTCCCCACCTTCCCGCATGCACCCCCCGCCAAGTTCCTCATCCTGCCCCCCCCATACTGGGACTGTTGGGGTGATCTGGCCTCTTTCCTGGGATGGGGGCAGGGGCTAACTGGCAATGGGGGGCCAGGAGGGAGGGGGTTGTGCCGCTGGCAACCGGATGATCTACTGTGCGGGGGGGGGGGGGGGGGGACATTGTACCTGGTGAGAGCTTCTGCCGGGGCCCCTTGTCCTGCCTGGATCCGTCCTTTGGGCCTGGTCTCTTTCCTGGGTCCCTTTAAGTCTTGTAGTGCCATGCGGGGGCCACCATTTTGTTGTAGCCTGTGTGTTTCTATACACGCCGGCCATGTTTGTGTGGTCCAGTGGCCATTTTGTTGTGGTTTGCCATTGGAAATAGCAGCAGCAATGACAGTGGAGCCCTGTGGGTGGCGATTTTCGTGGTATGAGTCCCTCCTCATCCCCTGGTGCTGACTCCTGGATCATTTCTGTGGTTGGGGGAGTCTGGTGTGGTCCTCTTCCCTATCTGCTGAGGATCTCTTGGTGCTTTGTGCCTGGCGACTGGGTGGTGCTGCCAGCGCGGCGGGGGTTGTCCCTTAGCAGTGTTTACACTTTTTGTGGGGTCCCCCTGGTGACTCCTGGAGTCTTTGGAGCACGTTTCCCCACCTGATCCCCTCTCTGAGGCTGCGGGGCCCTCCAGGTCCCAACCATCCATCCATGCACTGACCGCTGTACTGGAGTCCCTTGTGTCCCAGATGGAGGTGGCTTTCGGGCGACGGGCTAGCAGAAAGCTCCCTCTGCCTTCCCCTGGCTCATCTCTCTCATCAGATCCTGACTCTGATTCGGCCGCCACGGAGGTGGGTCACTCTGCTGTAGGGCTGCACGATATTGAAAAAAATCACATTGCAATATTTTTTTCCCAACGGTAAATATTGTTTTTTTTTTTTTTTTTGCGGCCGATCCTCTTAGTCGCGCATTTTTAGTAGTGCAGAGTTACTACAGCATGCCCCCATTCAATGCAGAGTTACTACAGCATGCCCCCATTGAATGCAGAGTTACCACAGCATGCCCCCCATCAATGCAGTGACCAGCGTGCCCCCCATCAATGCAGTGACCAGCGTGCCCCCCATCAATGCAGTGACCAGCGTGCCCCCCATCAATGCAGTGACCAGCGTGCCCCCCATCAATGCAGTGACCAGCGTGCTCCCCATCAATGCAGTGACCAGCGTGCCATGTCCCCTTCAATGCAGAGAGACTTACCTAAGGTAGAAGAACACAGCCTGATATCTGTCCCACATGTTCAGTCTGCCCTGCAGCTAGTTCTCCTGACCGAGCGGTGAGCGCCGTGAGGACAGCGAACCAATCACGTCGTGAGTAGCGGCACAGCGAATCAGGTGTGCAGGCACGCATGATTGGTTTGCTGTGCCGCTGCTCACGGCACGCTGCTCACCGCTCAGTCAGGAGATCTAGCTGCAGGCAGGGAGACTGAACATGTGGGACGGATGTCGGGCTGTATTCTTCTACCACCACTGTGAGTCCCGACTTCTCTGCCTTCACCATCGCATTTGATGGTGATGTGACTATCGCCCACGCTCACAGCACGATATCGATGTTCACATCGACTATCGTTCAGCCCTACTCTGCTGGGTCTGCATCCACGCGACTGGAATTCTCTGATAGTGAGGATGATTTCTCCACGTCTGCGACTGCGCATTAAAAGGCCCTGGCAGATGCACTGATTGTATCTGTGTGCGTGAGACCCTGAAGATGGAGGACGCAGGTGAAGCTGCGACGGAGGCGCAGGTACCCTTTGGCACTCACAAGCCATCCAAAGCAGCAAAGGTGTTTCCTTTCCCTGCCTATTTTGACAGAATTGTCACTAAAGAGTGGGGAAGACCAAAGCGCCCTCGTGGAGTCCCTAAGTCCTTTACTAGGTGTTACCCCTATGAGGAGTCCTTTATTTAAGAAGTGGACTGTGCCACCGGTGGTGGACCCTCCGGTTTCCAGACTAAACAAGGCAATCATGATTCCGTTGGAAGAGTTCCCGGCCTTTAAGGATCCGGCTGACCGGAAGGTGGAGGCTGTGGCCCACACTATGTACACTGTGGCTGGTTCGGCAATGAGGCCGGTATTCACCATTGCCCTAGTGTCGCAAACTCTGACCAAGTTGGCTAAGCTCCTACACCATGACCTGGAGGGGGAACAGCTCCCCCTGCCTTTGCCAAGCTAGTGGATCAGCTGGTCCAGGGGCTGCAGTTTATCTGTGATGCCTCTTTTGGATGCGACTCCCCTGGTGGCTCGCCTCTCTGTTTTGGCAGTGGTTCTTTGGCATGTCTTTTGGCTCAAGTGTTGGTCTGCGGATCAGACTTCAAAAAAGGTCTTGACTGCTCTACCTTTTCAAGGAGATCGCCTGTTTGGAGCTAGCCTGGATGACATCATTAAAGATCTCACAGTGGGTAAGAGCACTTTTCTTTCGCAGGCTAGTGAGGGTAAGGAACTTCATAGACGTGGGCCTTCCTTTCCAGCTCATAAGAAGTTTTTTGGTCCCTCAGGGTCGACTAACAAGGGCTTGAAGCCTTTCATGGCCTCTTCTGGAGGATCCAAATGAACCTGGTCTGGAAAGCCAACAATGGGCTTCTCCAGACCCGGGGACAAGGCTCCATCTGCATGAAAGTGCGCCCTCACCCTTATCGGGGGTGGGGGGAGGTCTTCGCTGGTTTCAGGACTCTTGGACTTCCCGGGTGCAGGACAAGCAGGCCTACAAAGTCATTCCGTCCGGCTACAAAGACGAGTTTCGCTCTTGTCCCCCGGCAAGGTTTTTTCCTTCCATCTTGCGCTTGTCCCCAGGCCGCTTACAGGGCCTGTTTGGGGCGGTACAAGACCTGTTTCTTCAAGGGGTGATTGTCCCGGTACCGACTTCGGAACGTTTTCAGGGTTTTTACTCAAGCCTGTTCACAGTTCCCAGGAAGGAAGGCAAAGTGTGTCCAATCCTGGGCCTCAAGGTGCTAAACTGCTTTTGTGCGAGTACAGAAGTTCTGAATGGAGTGGTGGCATCCTTGCGTCAGGGGAATTTCCTTGCCTTTATCGATATCAAGGATGCCTACCTTCACATTCCAATATGTGCCAGTCACCAGCGTTTTCTCCACTTTGCTGTGGGGGGAGGAGCATTATTAGTTTGTGGTGTCACATCTGCTCCTCGGGTCTTCACAAAAGTGTTAGCCCTGGTGCTAGCTTTGCTACACCAACAGGGGATCATGGTACTGGTCTACTTGGACAATCTTTTTCTGCGAGCGGAGTCTCCCTCTGCTCTGGTGGAGAACATGGAGATCACAATACGAACATTTTTAGAAGTCTGCTCTGGTTTCGTCCACAAAGCTGGACCTGACTCTGGACTCAGCCTTAGCCAGAGTGCTCTGTCTTCTGGAAAAACTCCAGAAATTACAGGCTGCAATTCGCCTCCTGCTGTCTAACAAATGATCATCCCTCCGAACTTGCATGCGGGTGCTTGGCCTGATGGTGTCTACCTTCGTGGCAGTTCCATACGAGGTCCCTGCACAGGGAAATTCTGACCAAATTGGACAAGACTCCGCAGTCTCTGGAGAATAAGTTCCGGCTGATTCGGGGCACGAAGAAGTCCCTGATATGGTGGCTTCGTTCTCTGGTATTTCGGCTGGGAAAATCCTTCCTCCCCTTGTATTTGACAGTGGTCACCACGGATGCCAGTCTGTCCGGCTGGGGAGACGTCCTTGGCAAGCATTCTGCTCAGGGAATCTGGACGCTGGAAGGGTCCAGACTCCTGATCAGTGTCTTGGAGCTTCAAGCGATCAGACTGTGTCTGGATCATTGGAAGGATCCTCTTCAGGGTTGTCCAGTTTGCAGTTAATCGGACAATGCCACTGCTATGGCTTATGTTAATCACCAAGGGGCACAAAAAGTATCCTGGTGGCTCTGGAGGTAGCTGGCATTCTAAGATGGGCAGAATGGTTCGTTCCAGCCCTCTCCACCGCACACATTCCCGGGTGGAAATTGGCAGGTGGATTACGTCAGTCGGGAGGCATTGGACAACGGGGAGTGGTTCCTTTCTCCAGAGGTGTTTTATCAGCTGTGTCTCCGGTGGGGCACCCCCAAGGTGGATCTATTGGTGTCTCGGCTCAACAGAAAGGTGCAGAGGTTTGTGGCTCAGTCAAGGGAATCTCTGGCAGATGCCACAGACACGCTGGTGGCCCCGTGGGGGTCAGTATTGTCTGATTTACGCCTTCCCTCCTGTCAAGCTTCTGCCCAGACTTCTATGCAGGATTGAGGTAGAAGGGATTCTGGTCATCTTATTGGGTCTGGATTGGCCTCGCCAGGCTTGGTACGCTGATCTGGTCTGGCTGGTCGCCGACTTTCATTGGCAGCTTCCTCTCAGGGAGGTTCTGCTGTCCCAAGGATCCATCTTCTATCCTGGTTTACAGTCGCTTGCTTTGATGGCTTGACTGTTAAACGCCAGGTGCTGAAGGACAGGGGTTTGTTTATCTGAGTCGGTGATTCCTACACTGTTGAAAGCTAGTAAATCTACTTCTTGGAAGATCTACCATCGTACGTGGAAGACGTACATTGGGTGGTGTGAGTCTCCTGGGGTTCTTCTTCGCTCCTGCTGTGGCTCGGATCTTGACCTTCCTTCAACAGGGGGGGGGGTTAACAGAAATTGACCTTGAGTACCATCCAGGGCCATGTGTTGGCTTTGGCGGTCTTGTTCCAATGACATTTGGCCACACATTCCCTGGTGCGTACCTTTCCTCCAGGGTGTCTGAAATGTTGTTCCTCCAGTGCGGGCTCCGTTGCTATCTTGGAATCTTAATTTGGTGTTTTCAGCTCTTCAGAAGCCTTCCTTGATTTATTTCATAATATTATTATAATATTCGGGAGATTCACCTGCTCACACTGTCCCAGAAGGTGGCCTTTTTAGTGGCTATCACTTCTGCGTGCAGAGTGTCGGGACCGGAGGCGTTATCCTGTCGTTCCCCCTCACCTGGTGACTCACCGGGATAAGTTGGTTCTTCGCACCTGTCCGTTGTTCCTTCCAAAGGTCGTCTGTGATTTTCATTTGAATGAAGACTCTGTGTTGCCTTCCCTGTGTCCCAGGCCTAAACATTCAAAGGAAATTGCCTTGGATGTGGTCTGGGCAATTAAGGTGTACCTGGCAGCTACGGAGTTCTTCATGAAGTCAGACTCTCCCTTTGTGCTCACAGATGGACCTCGAAAAGGGTTGTCCGCTTCCTCTGCGACCATTTCTTAGACGGATCAGAGAGACCGTGGTTCAGGCCTATTCCATCAGGGGTCAGGTTCCTCCTTTCCCTGTCAAGGCGCACTCTACTAGGGTGCTTAGTGCCTCCTTCCGTCATCAGGCGTCAGTGACGCAGGTTTGCAAAGCTGCCACTGGGTCGTCGTTGCACACTTTTACAATGTTTTATAAAGTGGATGTGTTGGCATCTGCAGATGCTTCTTTTGGCAGCAAGGTTTTGCAAGAGGACCTGATCCTCTTTGAGGGTGTATTGTTTTTTTTTTTCAGGTGGGTTCCGGTTGTTTGGTTGAGCCCTTGTTGCCTGGTTGGCTAATGTTTAGCCTTGGGAATTTTTTGGTTGTTCCCACCCTTCATGTTTAACACTGCTTTGGGACGTCCTAATGGTTATGAATACCAGGAGCTGTGTCTGTCAGTGCACGAAAGAGAAAATGGTATTTTTGATTTACCTTAAAATTCATTTCTCTGATGTTCATTGACAGACACCGCACCCACCCCGCTGTGGAGTTATTATTCTCCCGACACTGCTTGTTACGAAACTGAGTGGCTATAGCAGAGAGAGGGAGTATACCCCCTGGGACTGCCAATGGGTGTAACAAGAATTTTTTTCTGCCTACTGTCATACTCCTGTAGAGGGCAGTATAACCCACTGGTTATAAATACCAAGAGCTGTGTCCATCAATGAATATCGGAGAAATGGATTTTATGGTATGTCAAAAATCCCATTTTTTGCTCATACGTATACAGTGCCTTGAAAAGGTATTCATACCTCCTTGAAATTTTACACATTTTGTAATGTTACAACCAAAAATGTAAATGTATTTTATTGGGATTTTATATGATGGGCCAACAAAAAAGTGGCAAATAATTGTGAAGTGGCAGGAAAATGATAAATATTTTTTAAAAAGTTTTTACAAATATCTGATAAGTGTGGTGTAAATTTGTATTCAGCCCACTTTACTCTGATACCACTAACTAAAATCTAGTGGAACCAATTGCCTGCAGAAGTCACCTAATTAGTAAATTAAGTCCCCCTGTGTGTAATTTAATCTCAGTATAAATACAGATGTTCTGTGAAGCCCACAGTGGTTTGTTAGAAAACCTTAGTGAACAAACAGAATCATGAAGGCCAATGAGCACACCAGACAAGTCAGGAATAAAGTTGTGTAGAAGTTTTTAAAGCAGGGTTAGGTTATAAAAAAAAATATCCCAAGCTTTGAACATCTCATGGAGCACTGTTCAATCCATCATCTGAAAATGGAAAGAGTATGGCACAGCTGCAAACCTACTAAAACATGGCTATCCACCTAAACTGACAGGCCGGGCAAGGAGAGCATTAATCAGAAGCAGCCAAGACTCTGGAGGAGCTGCAGGGAGCCACAGCTCAGGTGGGAGAATCTGTCCCCAGGACAACTATTAGTTGTGCACTCCACAAATCTGCCTTTTATAGAAGAATGGAAAAAAAAAGCCATTGTTGAAAGAAAGCCATAAGAAGCCCTGTTTGCAGTTTGCGAGAAGCCATGTGGAGGACACAGCAAACGTGCTCTGGTCAGATGAGACCAAAATTTAACTTTTGGCGATTTAGGGTGCGACTTGCAAAGACATCTGTGCATTAAGCCGCACAGATGTCTTCCAAGTCGCATCCGAAGTCGCATTTTTGTGCGGCTTTGTAATTGTGCGATTTCAGATGAAGTTGCACAATTTCAAAGCCGCAGTCAATGTGAATGGGGCTTAGTTATATTTTAACCTTCAACTTTATGTTGTTTAGTATTTACGATTTATTGAGAAAATTATTATTATTTTTTTTACATTTTTTAATTTTAAAGGGAGCGACACAGACATCGGGATAGCCGAAGATCGCCAACTCCTGAAAGAAGTTATAGGAAAAGACAAAAAAGGTATTTATATATTACAGGTATTTATAAAGCACTAACACATTACGCAGCACTTTTAGAGCTGCACGATTAATCATTAAAAAATCGAGATCTCGATTCACCCCCCCCCCCCCTCGCGATCTTAAGACCCCATTCACACTACCGCGACTTGTCAGGCGACTGGTCAGCCTGACAAGTCACGGTCCATTGTGTGCTACGGGAACTGTTCTGATAGGAGCGACTCAAGTCGCTCTGACTTAGAAAAAGGTTCCTGTACTACTTCGGGGCGACATCGGAGCGACTTGCATAGACATTCATTATATGAAGTCCGTGCAAGTCGCGCCGAAGTCGCGGTGCACGCGACTTCACAGGTCGCGATCTAAGTCGTGCCGCGTTAATGTGAACCGGCAGTTAAGCGGTTGTATACTGCCGAAAAAAAACAAAAAATAAACAAACCCTGCAAGACAAAGTCATAATGAGCTAGTATGCATCGCATACTAGCTCATTATGAAATACTTACCTTAAAACGAAGCCCCGACATGGATGCCCGAACACCGCTGTGGGAGCGGTCATGCTTTCTCTGTGTCTCTTCCGGATTCGGCGGCTCTGGCGCTGTGAGTGGCCGGAGCTGCGATGACGTCACTCCTGCACATGCAAGTAGCCGGCAAGGAACTCTGAAGGTCCGCCGGACCTTCAGAGCGCATGCGCCGCTAGCGTCAGTGGCTGCATGCAGGGCAAATATCTCCTAAACTGTGCAGGTTTTGGAGATATTAATTATACCTAAAGTTAAGCCTTATTATAGGCTTACCTGTAGGTAAAAGTAAAAAAATTGAGTATACTACCGCTTTAAAATTGCATGTCCTCGATTCCTACAGAGCCATTCTCTGCTCACTCATGGCTGTCAAAAAAAAAAAAAAAACTTCCTGCAAATGTTTATCAACATTGTTAAGGCTCCTAGATAACTATAAGGGCCGGTTCACATTTGTGCGGCTGCGGCGATCGCATGTAATTCGGAGCGCACTGCTCTTTCATTACATGCGATCGGATGTGCGGATGCAAATTCAGCCATACACTTTGTATGGCTGAATTCGCACTGCACCCGCAGCAAAGATGCACAGGACCCTTTTTTCCAGCCGCATCAGGATCGGATCGCACAGTGGTTCACACTAGTGCGATCCGATCCTGTGCGAACTGTCAGATCGAACTGCGATATGCGATCAAACTGGGGTTGTCGTTAACATTTAATTGACACCCCTGCGTATCGCATATGGCAGTGTGAACTGCCAGATGTGCTTTTGCGATGCGGGAACAGGCTGCGAATTCGCAGCCTTCCCGCATCGCACAAGTGTGAACCGGGTCTAAACACACTTTTTTTCTTAATGTATCATTTCCTTCTTTTAGATCAAAGGAATTAACTTCCATCTGTGAGTGCTGGTTCACACTTCTGCGATGCGGGAACGCTGCGAATATGCAGCGTGTTCCCGCATCGCATCCGCACATCTGGCAGTTCACACTGCCATATGTGATATACAGGGGGTGTCAATTAAAAGTTAACGACACCCCCAGTTGCGATCGCATATCGCAGTGCGATCTGCAAGTACGCACAGAATCCGATCGCACAAGTGTGAACCATTATGCGATCCGGTTGTACTGCGGCTCAAAAAAAGCCTCATGTGCGTGTTTGGTGCGGATACAGTGCAAATTCAGCCATACAAAGTGTATCCTCAGATCAGATCACATGTAATTAGGAGCAGTGCGCTCCAAATTACATGCGATCTCCGCAAACGTGGAAGTGTGAACCGGCACTAAAGGAGTGCAGTTTAACCTCTTAAAGAGGTTGTAAACCCTCTCTTAGAACTTGTACCTCTAGGTAAGCCTTTAATAAGGTTTACCTTATAGGTACTGTAAATATCTCCTAAACTTGCACCGTTTAGAAGATATTTACTTTTAATGCAGCCTATGACGTCATCGGTGCATGCGCTCTGAAGGAATGACCACTAGTGCCTTTCCTTCAGAGCACTGTGCCGTGAACGGCGGCTCCCGCGCGCATGTGCGGGAGTGATGTCATCGTGCCTCCGGCCAATCAGATGGCCGTAGGATGTGAACCAGGAAGCAGGTCGACCGAACATGTCGGCCATCCTGTCGCTGAGTGGGCGGCACTGCGGGGGCTTCGTTCTAAGGTAAGTATTTCATAATGAACTAGTATGCGATGCATACTAGCTCATTATGCCTTTGTCTTACAGGGTTTTTTTTTTTTTTTTTTTTACATTTTTTTTTTTTTTGGGTGAGTTTACTTCCCCTTTAAAGACTAAGCCTTTTTCTGACACTTGTTGCTTACAAGTCAAAGTCAGTATTTTTTTCTAGAAAATTACTTAGAATCCCCAAACATTATATATATTTTTCTTAGCAGAGACCCTAGAGCAGTGGTCCTCAACCCTGGCCTACAGGGCCCACTAACAGGCCAGGTTTTCAAGATAACTGAAATACATCCCAGGTGATATAATTTGCTGCTCAGTGATTGCAGTACTCTAGTCTGCATCTCCCCAAGGTAATACTTAAAATCTGGCCTGTTAGTGGGCCCTGAGGACCGGAGTTGAGGACCACTGCCCTAGAGAATAAAATGGTGATCGTTGCAATCTTTTATGTCACACGGTATTTGTGCAGAAGTCTTTCAAACACATTTTTTGGGGGAAAAAATGCACTTTTTAATGAATTAAAAAAAAAAAACTAAACAGTAAAGTTAGCCAAATCTTTTTGTATAATGTAAAAGATATTACGCAGAGAATCGTGAGGGAATCGTGATCTTTATTCTAAGCAAAAAAATTGTGCTTCTCATTTTTTGCAGAATCGTGCAGCTCTGAGCACTTAACATATTTATTATACATTCACATCTGTATAGTATTTTTCTAAGGTGTACTAATTTTGCTTATTATGGTTGACTGTTCTGTCTTTATAAATATTTTTGATGTTGTTAGTCTTTTCTGGTCTTGTTGCCTTTGTACTCTGGCCTGTTATCAGTTAGTATTTTTGTGGAGAAGACTAGAAGCTGAGAATTACAGTTAAAATGAAAAGAGGTTTCTAGGGGTTCCCTGGGAGAACTGTTCTGGCAAATTAATCACCTGCCAGATGCTGGTATCACTTGGCAGAGCCATTGATACTGAAGCCGATGGAACATCTCTCGCCTTCTCTTTTAGGTAAGTACCGTTTCCACTTACTAAGCTCATGGAATGGAAATGGGTAAATAAAAGTAGAGAGACTTACTCATACCTTTCCTTCAGCCTTTTTCCACTAGCTGAATCCTCTTGTTTATGGCCCCTTTCACTTGGGGCGGAAACCATCCAAGCGTATCCGCCTGCTCAGCTGACGGGTCAGTGTCTGCTTGCTTTGCAGAGGGGACACAGACACAGCCTTCTGCTTTCTATTGGGCGGTCAGATTGAAAAAGGCTGCATGTCCGTTTCTCTATTCGGCAGATCGGATGGCAAACACATCCCCATCCCTCTGTTTTTAGCGGATCAGATGCTGGCGGATGATAGCGGACACATGTTCACGGACATCCGCTGCCCCGTCAAGAACAATGGGTGGTCCGATCAGGTCTGCCTGAAAAACAGAGAGGTGGACCCGATTGGTCCACTGGTGTGAAAGGGGCCTTAGTTGTACCAGAAGATCAGGAAGCCATTGCTAGGTCTCTCAAACAATTCAGTTTTAAAAATAGACAAGTTTTGGAAATGTTGTGTTTGTACACCATACAGAATTCAAACCTAAATTAAAGACAAATTACTCTAAAAACATTATCAGTGTGTTCTAGCCAAGGCTTGTCCTCAAGCTTTTCTGATATTCTCCCCAATATGTTCTAACCCTGGCACAGTTTTATACATATTTAAAGCATTTTTAAACCTCAGACCAAAAATGTAATATATTGCAGCTTTGCAGTCATTAGATGTGGTGACCACATTCGTTTTCTTTTTTAAGCTCCCCCTCTTCTGTTTTCACCTAGTTATCTGGGCAGTAACGCACTTCTTGCCTTAGGGTGCCTGAAAAAGGAACAGAGACACATTTTTACAGCAGCATTGCCAGTCTGGGGGGAGTGCAGTGTTGGATGCACTAGCAGAAATAGATACTTTAAACCAGGCATGTCCAACCTGCGGCTCGAGGGCGGCATGCGGCCCGGAACCTCAGGCAATGCGGCCCACTGCCCCCTGACAATTTTTTTTTGCCTGGGAGGGAGGAATTCAAGTTGGGGGCACGGCCACAGCAGCTTCCAACTAACGGTAGGCAGAGGCTGCCTCAAAGGGGGTGGGGAGCATGTACAGTGTTTCTGACTCCTACCACCATGACCACTTCAAATCACTGAAGTGGTCGTGGTGGTTAGAGTGTTCCTTTATTATCTCTCAGAAGAAGTAAACCTCTGTATGCTGATTCCATTTCATTTGATCATCCTCTAGTTGTGTTAATTTAGTGCGGGGGGCGCGGTGGCGCGGCGGCATTTTATTACTTATATACCTTAACTATAGTATATATTTAATATGTGGCCCGAGAAAATTTCTCTACACTCAATGTGGCCCAGAGAATCCAAAAGGTTGGACACCCATGCTTTAAACAAACAGAAGCCAAACTCCAGCTAACACTTTATAAGCAGTTACAGCAAACGTTTTGTTCCTTTTGGGATAAAGGTTTTACATAAAATCTGACCTGTCAGTAGTAAATGGCTTGTCTCTTCCCTCTAATTGCTACATCTGCAGAGCAGTTTGTTCTGTTGAAAAACAGCAGACCTACAGGATCAGTAGGTGAAAATAAAAGAAAGAAAGCTCAAAAAATAAAACAAATACAGCCATCGCATCTAGGAACTGCTAAGCGGCAATATAATACATTTGCTTTTGGGTTTATAACCACTTTAAATACTCTTCTTTTTCCAAACTCAACTCCAGGCAGATATAAAAAAACACATTAATGCAGTTATGTGTTGTTTAAAGTCCATCTCCACATTTAAAAAAAAAAAATTAGCTCCAGTGGGTTTCTCTTCAGGGTGTTACAGGCTGTCATCAGACCCATTTTTTGTGGGCATGTCATCAAGCTGGGCTAGGCTCACATTACTCCTGGACAACGCTGCCCAGGAGTAAGGACCTCCTACCACCACTGCTGCATGAGAGCAACAACCCATAAGGTCTGAGGGCTGCCAAGAAGACAAAAGGAATGTGATATTTTTTATGCAGCCTATGTAAGTACCTAATTTGACCTAATACCAGCCTCTTGCAATGACCTGTACAGCAACTTTTAGACTGAGGGGAGGGAAAGCATTTGGAACCAATCAGTTGTGCACCAATTCCTGAGTTATACTAAAATATGCACACGCACAGCAAATTCAGCATTGTTCAGATCTGATCAGCTTCTCTGCTGCACACCTGGCCCCTAGTTACCATCTTCTTTTCTTATGTTATTAGAAGCTGTCTGTTTCTTCCAGGTTCTTGCATTCAACTCCCTGATGATGGTCCACCAATTACAATTTTGGATACCATATTTTTGCTGATGTCCTGGGTCAGGGCTTGACAAACCCCAGTTGCCAGGTTACTACAGCGACAAGAAATTGCGGTTTGGCCCTGAGCTGCTGCCTCAATGCTCCACATTTTTACCCCCTCTATGTATCCTGGGCTCTGCTTGCTTATCTGCATGCCCGGTGAATGGCATAGTGGTTGTCCCTGGGTAGACCCGTCCGATCTCTTCCCCTTCTTATTCCTGACATGTGATGTCACTTCCGGGTCCCCGTTGACAGTTTGCTGGCCATCAAGGCCGGGAAAGAATGTAACTGAGTGCGATGTGCATTGCATTACATTCACTGGAGCACAGGGGGGACATGCCAGGTCTTTTAGACCCTGGATGTCTCATTAAAGAGAAACTTTGCGGTAATATTGTGTGACATAAAATTTGGAACTACCACTATTTTATGTCTCCTTTCAGAAAATATATACTGTTTGGGGGTTTTATGTAATCTAATGATTTTTTAACCACTTGCCGACCACCCTTTAGCAGGTTTACTGCTACAGGGCGGCGGCTGAGAGCAGGATCATGTGTATATATACATGATCCCGCACTTCCGGGTAGCAAGTGATAATTTGCGCCACTGCTGGCTCACTCCCGCTGTGATTATGCACATCGGGAGCCGGTCAGTGGGCACCATGGACTTGATGTGGCGATTCTGCCCACGACCCAGAACGCTATCGTGTAAACGGAGCCTAAGGGTGCATTTGATCCCGAGCTGCACTGTGTATGTTTTATTATTATTTTTTTTTTCCCAAAATATTTTTATAGAGAAACATGGTAGACGTCATACAGCCAGAAAAAAACATTTAGAAGGTATGTATCTGTAGAATAAACAGTGTAAACGTAACCTAGTCCAGACAATATTACATTCTTACATCAGAACTAATGTTGTAAAATTAGTTTCAGGCCGGAACTGCGCAAAGGTCATAACCATTGCATATCAACGTGCTTGGAACATACGATATGCCGTAACTTGGAATACAGGTTATTATGTAGGAGAACTTTCGCAAAACAGGAGAGAGAAAGTCATGTGATATAACACAATAGGTAACGTCTGGGCGATCCCACAGAGGTTATGAGTCGCAGCCTGAGCGTCTAAAACTAGTCGGTAAGGTATGAAGAGTGACTACATAACGTGGGAAAACTGAACCTGGTCGCAATGCTCCATGAAGGGTATGTAGGGAGGGAGTCCCTGTCCTCGCTTTGCAAGGGTCCAGGGTCTGCCTCTGTCCATCTATTGGAAAGGAAAAGAAAAGAACAAAGAAAGATAAAAAAGGGGGGTATGGGATGAGGGGAAAAGGAAGGGGAAGGGAATGACTGGGGAGGGAAGGAGGTGGGGGGGGGGGGAAAGGGGGGATCCATCCGGGTCTCTGTCCCAAGCATGGCTGGAAGAAGGGCATCAAGGGATTTATAGTGCAAGAAAGCGGCGCGGATAATTGATGGAGGAATAGAAGGGTAAATTGGGGCGTCCTCTCACATTCTTCCCTTGTTTAGGGGTGAGAGGGGCTGTAAACTCTAATTAGGTATATTATTTACAGCTTCCATTCACTCCATCTGTGTAAAATATAAGTTGGGAGGGGTCCAAGTGAGCAGGTGGAAGAGGTAAGGGTTTTTCCAAACTATGAAGTGTGGCTGGCAGGAGTATTTTAGGAGTGAGGTGAGTTTGTTAGTAGTGTGTATCTGGATGAGGTAACAAAGAAGTTCCAAGGGTCCCATATGCGGGCCTATTTGTCAGTCGTGTCTCGTGTGATGGCAATCAGTTCTTCAAGTTTAGCTATTTTATCAATTCTCTGTAGCCATTCAAGTGTAGTAGGAGGTGTGATTTGATTTCCAATGCACGGGTATGCATGATTTAGCAGCATTAATTAAGTGTGGGATGAGCGTTTTGCAATATCGATGAGGTGGGATGTTGGTGTGGTGGAGTAGGTATTGTGCCGGTGAGAAAGATATAGGAATATCTACGGTTTTAGTGATAATATCATAAATTTGTTTCCGGAAGAGGGTTGAATTAGTGGGCAAGTCTAGAAGATGTGGAGGAGTGTGCCTGGGTCTTTGTGACATCTCCAGCAGTTAGCAGGGGAATCGGGCTAAAATTTGTGCAAGGTCGCCGGGGTTCTGTACCACCGAGTCAGGAGTTTATAACAGTTCTCCTGTGTCGAAAGATTCAGAGAGCTTTTGTGCGAAATAAGGCAGATATTACTCCATTCACGGTCAGTGAGCGAGAGATCTAGATCTGATTCCCATGCTGTAAGTTCGTTGGAGTGTAGTGGAGAATCCACAGATAGAAGGTTATAAGTGATGGAAATAAGATGGCATTGGGGAGAGTTACCCATACATAAACGTTCAAAAGGTGTTCGGTCCCTGGAGAGTGTACCCATCCGATTTAAGGTGTTCAAGAAGTGGCGAATTTTGAAATATGCCTAGCTGGGCATGGGGGAGCAGGTAGCATCTGGTCTGAGGTTAATGCGGCCTATAAGGGAACCCCCTTTGTACAAGTTGTGTGCCCAGGTCATATTTTCTTTCCAGTCGTCTGCTAGAAAGGTCGGTGACATGCCAGGAGTAAAGGCGGGGTTAGATTTGATCGGGGTCAGGGGGCCTGGGTTTGAGGACAAAGAGGACTGTTTACAAGCCTCTCTGAAGGAGGATAAGGTAGCGTTAATTAGAGGATGATTTTTAAAGGGATGTGGAAGTGTCACATGCGCTATCCAAGGCAGGAATTGTATCGTAGTTGAGGAAAATTAATTTTCTAACGAAATCCAATCTTTGCTCTTTTTATGGAGGAACCGATCTAGGATTCTTGTAAGGTGGCATGCCCAATAGTATTTTTTTTTAGTCAGGCAATCCGATGCCTCTGGCAAGTTTAGGTTTGGTCAGTAAGGTGAAGGAGAGTCTGGGACGCTTCTGACCCCAAAGAAATTTAGTGCATATTGTATTAAAGGATCGAAAAAAGGAGGAAGGAATTTTGATGGGGATCGTTTGGAGCGGGTATAGGAGGTGGTGAAGGATATTCATTCTAATTATGGCTGCTTGTCCAAACCACGAAAAATGTGGGTTGCTCCATTTTTTAATGTCATCTGTAATGGTTTTGAGCATGGGGGAGGAAGTTAATGGCGAAGAGATTCAAAAGCGAAAGGCTTGCCGGGAGATGTATATTTAGATACTTTATGGAGTCATGTTTCCATTGAAAGTCTTGCATTGGTCCACTAGTTCAGGAGAAAGAGATATATTGAGGACATGGGATTTAGAAAAATTAATGTTAAAATTGGAAATGTGTTGAAAGAGTGTTGAAAGAGTTTAATTTCTTTTAAAAGGGTAGGGATGGAGGTAAGTGGGTCACTGAGAAAGAGTAAGATATCATCAGCGAAAGCTGCAATTTTATATACGCGGGAACCAATATGTACGCCATGAATGTCCTGGTTGTGTACAAGGGAGAGTAAAAAGGGTTCCAGTGTAAAGATGAATAGGATGGGGGATAATGGGCAACCCTGCCTCGTCCCATTGCCAATAAAGAAGGCGTTTGACAGGTGACCGTTAACCCTGACACAAGCTTTCGGGGTGGAATATAAAGACCTAATGAAATTAAACATGCGATTTGGAAAACCGAGGTGTTGTAAAACGATTGCCAGTTAAGTCCAGTCTAACCTGTCAAACGTCTTCTCGTCGTCGAGGGAAAGCATGAAGCCTTTAAATTTTATAGATGACATCCAGTGGTGAATATTTATTTATTTTTTTTTTTTTCAAATTTAAATTTTTTAATTTTATTACAAAACGAAAAAGATTTTACATTTCATAAGATAACAGCCAACTAAAGTAATATACAACAAGAAAATGCACATTTAGGAGTAGAAATATTTATCTTTATCCCCATCCTAACTTATGGTGGCCTGATTTCTCTCTTTTCCCATGAAATGTCATTTTTTATACAATACAGCCTCTTACCTCAACCTACCTTTCCATTTCTCTTTCTTTTACCCCTCCCTACCCTTTCTTCCCCCCATAAACAATAAGCAACTATACCACACTCCCCTAAATAAAAAAAAAAACAAAAAAAAAAACCCCGATCCCTCCCCCCCTTTTTCTCAATTCCAATGGCAAACTTCTCGAACTTCCTTATTACTTTACTCTCTAAGAGTTCCCTTCTTCAGAGAGGATGAATACATTCCATCCCTCCCATGTCTGTCTATATCTCTCTCTATTATGATTTGCTGTTAGGGTCAGATCTTCCATTTTATTTATTTCCTCCACTTTCTCTAAAATATATTTATGACTTTGATTGTATTGTCTCGGGCTTCACGGCCTGGGACAAATCCAACTTGGTCTGTACTGATTATGTTTGGGATAATGGGGAGAAGTCTATTGGAAAGTATTTTGGCGAATAATTTTATATCAACATTTAACAAGGATATGGGTCTATAATTTACGACAGAAGTTGTATCCTTACCCTCCTTGGGGATGACCGTAATATGGGCTTCTAGTAGTCTATGAGGCGAGAGATGGGGAGATGACATAGAGTTTATGTTTTATATGTGAATTAAAACACAGCAGTACTTGCTCGTCACTGGATTTGGTTGGCAGCAGCAGCAGAAGCCAATGGCTCATTCTGCTCTCTGGTGAGGAAGGAAAGGGAGAAAGCAGCGCTACTACTCTCATGCACAGTGCTGGACCAAGATCTGGCTCAGGTAAGTATTTAGCCTGGGTGTGTGTGTGGGGGGGGGGGGGGGAGCTGAAACTTAAAGGTTTCTTACCCTAATGCAAAGCATGCATTAAGGTGAAATGTTTTAGCCTTTACAACCATTTTAAAGGAGAACTATAGACAAATGTTTTTTTAATTTTTTTTTTAATTTTGGATAGAAGGGAAGGTTATAACCCGTCAGTTTTTATTTTTTCCCATCTGTGTCTTGTTGCCACCAGAACTAGTGTCTCTATTGGAAGATTTCCTCTCTATTACCTTTTTTTTTTTTTTTTTGGAAAATATGTTTTATTGAAAAAAAATGCCAACAAGAACATTTTATGTAACAGTGTAGCAAAAGAGTAGTTGGTAATTAGAAAATCACAAACGCATCATAAATCAAGACAGCTTAAATCAATAGGTGATTTCCATAAAGTGTTTACGTTCTAAGAAGAGAGAAAGTAAGAAAATAGAAGAGGGTGTGGAGGAGAAAAAAAGGGGGGGGGGGTGAGAGGGATTGGGGTTGATACTCTTGCAAGGAACGGGAAGAGAACAGTCTAAAACTAGGATGACTCTATACTGGCCATGGTACATGTTATGTGTAGAACCGTGGTTTGATTACACCCGGGGAGGGGGGGGGGGGGTTGGGGAAAGTCCATGAGCTTCGGTACCATAGGGATAGTGTAACTTGCGTTTCCAGATTCCGATGGGATCAGATCTTAGATGGGGTAGTCTTAGACCTTCAGAATTCCCAGCGTGTTTGATAACGCTGCTTGCAAGTACCATTATATTGGAAAGATGTCAACAATGTTTATTTCATCCTTGTGAAAGGTCCGCTCTATAAAGTAGTGCCATCTAGCAATGAACCGTTTGGTGGAAATACATTTTCTGGCTTCTAGGTCTGGTTTTTCCATAAAGAGTAACATTTTCAGGTCCTTGCAGATCATAGATATTATCGGGGGGGTTGCGGAAGTCCATGTTTTTAAAATGGCTTTCTTGGCTGGCAGGCAGCATAGGTAGATCCATTGGGGTAACTGTGTGGGTTTCTTGCTTGTTGAGGGCAAGGTTTGAAGTGGTCCTTCGCATCCAAAAAGTAAAAAGTGAGGGGATTTGTCCAGGCGAATGCCCGTAATTTAATGGATAAAGTTCAAGACTTGATCCCAGAATTGGGATATCGAGTGACAGTGCCAGAATCTGTGGGCTAGGCTTGGTCTGTTTTTACTGCATTGGGGACAGCTAGCCGAATTTCTAGGGTCGTTCGAGTATATAGGCCCTATGGATAAGCTTAAACTTGGTTTTTCTCCAAGTTTCCAATAAGACGCATTTCCTTAATTTCCATAATTTCAGGTAACCTTGTTAGATATGCTGGGCCAAGTCGTCCAGGGGAAAGTCGGTGCTCCAATTATCAAAGAGTGTTTCCACCGATAACTTATTAGTGTGCACTAGGAGTTGGTTGTAGATGTGTGAGATGGATTAATTTCTTCGTTTCACCATGTCATCCACCACTTGTTTTTGAAGGCTTTTACTAAAACTGAGAGAGCAGGATTTGAGGCCACAGCTTGGTGGTAATATATCAGGTGAGACGGAGGTAGGTTGAACTCCGTAGCCATATCCGAAAACGGCTTTAAAGAGTCGTCTCTGTCGTGTATGAAAGAGTATACTGTTGTAAGGCCATTTTGTGCCCATTGCTGATAGGCCGCATATTCCATTGATTGTGGAAAAGATGGGTTGCCATGCAGCGTTGGGTATTTGGAGATATTGTTTGACGTTCCAAGGAGTCTCCGTACTTCTCTACATGCTACTATTGTATCACGGAAAAGTATGTGGTGTTGGAGAGACTTATGGGCCATACACACTATAAGATTTTCTGAAGACATTTTCCTTTAGATTTACCAAAACCATATAATATGAGGTCAAACCTAAACACTTTCAATTTGTATGCAATCTGTCAGGCCCTTGCACTACATAGAAAATGTAAATCTGAAGGAAAAAGTCTTCAGAAAATCTTATAGTGTGTATGGCCCTTTAGGGAGGGATTTCAGGTTGCTGTGTAAGATACATGTCAAATGTAGCGGGTGTACTGCATAAGCTTCGAGGAGGTAGTTGGAATACGTAGAGCACTCGGTAATCCAGTCCAGACCATAGTGAAGGAGACAAGCTAGATTGTAAAGTCTGATATTGGGCAGGCCAACTCCCCCATCGCTCTTTGGAAGGTGCAGTTTGGCGACAGATATACGGGATCTTTTCTTATTCCAGAGGAAGGAGGTTATGGCTCGAATGATCAGACGTCTTTATGTTTTAGGAGAATAGGAATTGTTTGGAGAGGGTATAACAAGCGGGGGAAGCTCACCATCTTGACCAGGTGGCACCTTCCGAAGAGCGACAGGGGGAGAGTCATCCACATATCCAGCTCTCTGATAATCTTTTCAACTTTATTACCTTTAATGGGACTACCCAAAATGTGGGATTTTCGTTTACTTTCAATTTTAATGATAATAGTAAGCAGGACAAGAGATGGTGTATCTCCCTAACAGGGGCACAGACCGCAAAAAAAAAAAAAAAAATAGATGTTCTAATCCATCTCCACTCTGTCCAAATCTAAAAAAAACGTTTTTGCCTTCAGTTATACTGGAAGGCTTGATGTGTTTGGTGTCAATTTATTCGAAAATATGTATTCGATAAACATAAATAAAATTGTGCAAATATTGTGCTTCATCAAAAATTTTAACTACCGCCGTTTTATTCTACAGGGCATCTGCTTTTAGAAAATACATAATTGTTTGAGTTTAAACTAAGTAAAAAAAAAAATGCTGATGTGCAAAAAAGAAAAAAAAAAACAGAAAAGTGCCTTTAATATCACTTTGAAGAAAATCTTTAGTGATAGCATACACTTTCATTTTCTAACGTCAGCATTTAATAACAATACAAACAGTAGTTATTTTTAACAATCTAATATAAGCTTCCTTGCATGTTGTGAGTTCTGCTTGCCTGCTGGCCATATCTTTCCACAACTTCCTTGATTCTCTGCATGCTTTCCAGCTTCTCCTCTGCTGTTTACTTTAAATCTCCAATGACTATATATCCCACGGTACCTTGCTGTCTGCAAGCAGTGATTCCTTTACTGATTCTGCCTCCTGAAGTTTCTCCTCTCAACTCCTCTGTAGTTTAGAAGGCAGGCTCTGTGAAATGTGTACAACAGCAAGGTGTCCCAAACGCTAAGCCCTAGTTTGATACACACTGCCCCTATGCCACAGTCACCCTGGTGCAGCCGTCACTGTTAGTATTTGGAAGTACTAAAATTGTCAGACAAAAGATAAGACAGCGCTATCTGGGTGGGATAATACCCACTGTATCCATATGAATTGTGAAGAGCTAATGAAAAGTCTCAATGCAGTTTAATGGTAGACAACTGCGTTAAAAACCTTTGGTCATTAAAAGTCAATACAGTACCAAGCTGGTGGGTCCAGATGCTAAAGGGTTTATAGCCACTAGACCGGTGGAGCAAGATGGAATAAGATGGCCCTGGTGTACAGGTTAACAGCTGTTCGCACCAAGCCACGGACGTATGGGAGCCAAGCCGGGTCCCGCCGGCGCTCCTATGTGACGTTGCCACAACGCGATTGCGGAATGTACAATGGCACCCTCCTAAAAATGTGATTTGCTTATGATGAGTGGCCCAGCCATCACATCTTGTTCCATCTTGCTCCACTGGTCTGGTGGACATCAACCCTTTTACATCTGGACCCACCGGCCTGGTACTGTATTGACTTTTAATGAACAAAGGTTTTTAACGCAATTGTCTACCATTAAACTGCATTGAGACTTTCTATTGCCTCTTCACAATTCATATGGATGCAGTGGTTATTATCCCACCAAGATAGCGCTGTCTTATCTTTTGTCTGTGAAATGTGTGACACAGCAGTGCCTACCCACAGGGCATAGTAAATTCATGTTGCAGAATTTAAAGTTTTAGTTCACGTTTACAGAAAATCTGTAGCTGACCTTACAGTGGACCCCCTACTCATTCCGTCCCGCTATACTGCTATGTCAAGGACTGGAATGCCGATTCACTGGTTCGGGGATTTGAAATCCCCGTGGCTTAGTCTCCGTTCCATACCCTCTCAGCGGTCACATGGATGGCACTGACCGATCAGAATCCGCCTAGCCCATCCTGTCAGCGCTGCAAGGAGAGGAGAGAAGGCCACGAGGATTTCATATCTCTGGAATTGTGAAGCAGGGTTCCGGTCCCTAACAGAGCAGGATCGCGGGATTACAGTCCAGCAGTCCAGAAGGTTAGGTGTAAGTTCACCTTACAGATTTTCTGTAAAGGTGACTTTACACTTTAAGGAAGTTCTGTAAATGTGTAGGGATCACTCAGATAAATAGGATTAGGATAGAAATGATTGAAATTCAATCTGAAATTAAATATATGATTGTAAATTTTGACTATAGATACATAGATAAATATGCCACCGTATACATGTGGAATTCCAGCAACCCTTAATAAAACATATTTTATAGCAGAAAATTCAATTTCTAGCTACACATGAATAACGTCAAACAAATATAATCTCACAAGATGATTACAAATAACTATGGCCTATAGAGTTAAATATTTGCAAGATCCATTTATAAAAGATAGCTCAGGGCATAATAATCCTATACTAATACCATAAAAATATATCTATTTGACACATTCATTTAAAATGACTTACAACCAAAGGATGGAAATATGTTTTTATATATAGTCACGGAAGGCAAAAAAGAATACTAAAAACAATGTGTAAGAATTCATACATTGGAGTACCAAATTTTGCGGCTTTTGTTCGGACATTAAAATAGAACAGTAAGCAGAAAAGGAATCCTTATTTAAAAACATTTTCCAGTATTGTTTACCCATCCAAAATGTGTTTTAGGTCGGTAATTGTATTTAAGGCCCTGTTGACACCTGAGTGTTTTTCAGCTCGTAAAACGCTCATCTCTAAAGTCTCAAAATGCCCTACAAGCAAAACCCTGTTAATTTCAATGGCCCCTATTCACATATGAGCGTTTTGTGACCTGAAGCAAAACGACTGAAGCTCAAAAAAGTACATGAGCTTCTTTTTTTGGCAGATTACAAGCATTTTTTTAGATGTCAATGCCTGCCTCCAAACACCTGCAAAAAACGCCTGAAAAACGCCCCCAAAAAACCCCCTGAAATATGTTTTTAATGTTCAGAAAACGCATGCTTTGCTCAGGCAGGACAAAGCAATAGATTTGTTTCAATGCTACCCTCCCCAGCAGCACATGCTTGCCTTTCCCATGTCCTTTTTCCCCACACTGTTCTACTGCCAGGAGTGAGGAAAGTAAGCCTGTGTAAGTGCCATGTCACTCTAGTGGAACTAGACACTAGTACTGTCTTATGAGACAAAGCATAGTGAAAATGTTTTTCCATACTCTGTAAGGTATGGTTTTCTCTTCTGGCAGATGAATGGAGTGGGGAGGGTGCAGAGGAAAAGTGAAGGTTGCCATTAAAGCCAATTTGTTGCTGTGCTCTGAATTGACAAAATACAGGTTTGCTTTAATTTACACCTATCATGTCTTCTTGAATACATTTTTTGCCTTTCACAATATACAAACACAGTATGTTGTTTTTATCAGGTGACTGTGTTAAGGCCTGAGAGAGGCATCCTTTAAAATATTAAAGGCGGATTTATTTATTTTTCTTCAAGAGCTGGTTCACATATATGTGATGATAGACATCGCATGTGATTTGGAGCGCTCTGCAAATCACATGCGATGTCTGTGCGATGCAAATTCAGCTATACAGATTGTATGCTTGAATTTGTATCGCATTTGGACACAACTCACACAGGATCCTTTTTTGGGTCCGCTCAAGAATCGGATTGCATGGGTGTTCACACCTATGCGATCCGATTCATGTCCGAACTGACCGTTCGCACTGCAATATGCGAACTGATCTGGGGGTGTTGTTAACTTTGCATTGACACCCCCAGCGATTCGCATATGGCAGTGTGAACTGCCTGCTGGTTGAACGCTGTGCTCCTGCAGTGGATTAGCAGGGTTCCCGCATTGCATATGTGTGAACCGGGACTAAATCACATTTTCTTGCTTTGTTTAATGGTTTTGCACAGAGTATCCCCGATGGTCCTCCACTGGCACTCCTGGCTCCTCCCTGCTGCTAAGTGTCTCCATAGCAAGCTGCACCCGAGCAGGCTCATTCCCGAGCTGCTGCTGTGTGTGTCCATTCACAAACAGAGTGCAGCTCGACCCTGCCCCTGCACTCTCCACATTGGCTCATTGGCTTTGATTGACAGGCTCTCGCTGCTGTTTCAGAAAATGAATAGGAGACCGGGGAAAGCTGCTGCTCTTGTGAACATTGCTTTATCGAGAGGGGACTCAGGTAAGTATTAGAATGCATGAAAGTAAAAAATCTTGAGTCTTTACAGCCACTTTAAGGGCTCTTTCACACTAGCAGTTGGGAGGTACAGTAAAACCCTGCAATTGAGTTACATTTTTACCGCCCTCCCGACTGCTATCTCCTTAGCTGCAGAGGAAGCGACTGGGGGTGTAAAGATGGAAATTATTTCAGTTGTGGCAGGAAGTTTACCCCCTCTCGATTTTGGTGGGTGTAGCATCACCAAAACTGCAAGCACATGCATTGCATGCTAGTGCAGGAGTCAGGGTGTTAAAGCAGGTGCTAGGGAGGTGATAAAACACCTCCTCACCTCTTGTCTAATGCTCTCTGAAGAGGGATGCAAACATGGGATTGCTCTTCAGAGACCAAAGCTAAAGTGAAAAAAGCCCTTAGAGGAATATCAGTTTTTTGTCTCTTTTTCGTCCAGGGGTCACTCATTAGGATTTATGTAACATTGTAAAATTCATAAGGTGTTGGGGAGCAGCAATGCGAGCTATTAAGTGTGCAACCAGCCCAGAATATAAAGATCACAGTACAAGCTATAGGATTGGTTGTATCATCTTTCAGCCAGCATCTTAAGCTCGCCATAGATGGATCAAAATTTCGCTAGTTCAGCAGGGACCGTCCAAATTTTAATCCATCCATGGCCGTTTCCATTCGAGAGGAGTCGATCTATTAGTGGACTCTTCTCGAATGGGACTGTTGGTATATTTTAATTCAATCCGCACTGCAGCCAATTTGAGTCCCTGTTGTCAGAATACAATAGCATAGCAGGAAGCACATCACCTCGCTTATGTGATGGAGGATTCCATTAAGTATTTTGATCATCCCCTTGATAATGTCCGGTTGGACGAAAGGTATCAGAGCGGAGTTTCTGGTGCTGACGTCACACCGCTGTCTAATCCCGGGTTGGCAGCGGCTTTCTATGAAAGTGTTTTTGTTGTGATTTATTTTTTCCATAACCTTTTTATTAAGGTGACTGTGACACAACATAAGACAAATGCACATTTCTCGATCTCATTGAGATTGAGTTGACAACCAGAATGGCCTCCTGGATGGAGTTCTTTTAGATGGAGTTTCCCGGTGTACATCAAGGAGATGACTCCAGAATAAAAGAAGGAGAGAAAGGAAGAAAGAGAGAGAAAAAGAAACAAAAAAACAATCCCCCCCCCCCTTCCCACCCAAAAAAATAAATAAATGGGGGTGGGGGGGATATGTTAGGGGGAGGGAGACCCTGTCCCACTCTTCCCTTTGTAGCGTTATCTCCAGAAATGCATAGTAGCACAGGGGCGCCACCATTTGCCTTGTTTTCCAGACTAGAGTAAGGGCACAAGGAAAGTGAGATAGTTTACCATGAGAGAGACTCTTGTATCGTTCCGTAGTTTTTAAATGAGACCAGCAAAGCCATGTGGATGTAAACTTGGGCAATCTGTCTTGTGAAATATGAATCGGCTCCTCCATTTCCTTTTCCTTTTCTGTTTTTCTTTTTTTGCATGCTAGTCTCATTTTGAAAACCAATAGGTTACTAATGTTAAGAAAATTCTTGTATGACCGAATACAACTTTGGAAGTGATGTAATATATTGTAATGTATTCTTTCATTTCTGAGAATGCGTGGTCTTGGTCACACTGTTTTTTTCATACAAATACCATACTAATTTCACAGAAATCCTATGTTCTGTTATCGTATGAAAAACATTTTCATGCTTGTCCCTTCGGATATTTTTGCATGAACTATTGTAATAGGCTCTCAAACTGTGTGCGAATGATCGGACTTATCCGATTTTCTTATCGTGTGTACTAAGCATTAGTGGCTGGATCAGCAGAAATAAATGAAGGCTCCTTTTACACAACCGCTCTGATGAGGTCCGCCTGTCAGTTTTTTAGGCGGCCCTGATGGTACAGTCCATTCACCCCTATGGATCAGTGGGTCTAAATGGACTTGTGTTTACACCTGCCTACTGCCAATCTGATCCGCTGAAAATAAAAAACACAAGGGGATCCGTCTAGGCGTATCGGATATAATGAGAAAAAAAAAGACAGCGCTCGATTCAGGGTCCCAATGGATCCAAAAAGGGAGTCTAAATGTATCGGTGCTCAGGCTCCAAGTGTCCTCTGATCGATAAATGCGGATAAGTGTAAGGAGCCGCCACATCAGAAGGCAGTCAGCTGTAAACAGGCAGTGGAGTTTGTTTTACTCCCTGCTGCCCATAGAGCAGACTGGGCTCTGTCTGTGTCCGCTCTGCAGAAACTGAGCAGATACAAACCTGTCATCCGTCCGCTCTGCTCCGATCAGCAGGGGATCAGCTGACGTATCCACTGCTGATCGAAACAGAGTCCTCATGTGAAAGGGGCCTAAAGCGGTATCAAAACCAAGCATGTAATATATTGCAGCTTACTAATCATTAGATGTGGTAGCTGGATTCATTTTTTTATTCTTTAGGCCAGTAACACAGCTCTGGATGAAGGAGCACAAGGGGCACATTTGGACAGTAACATTTACAGTTGGGGTGGGGGCAGATTTAGATACCTTAGCAAATAATTTACAAGCAGTTAAAGCAAACAGCAATTTTTTTTTTTCTTTTGGGGTAAAGGTTTTACATACATAAAACTAGTCATTGTAAGCTACCCTGCCAGTGTCAACTGGTTTGTCTCATCCTTGTAACTCATACATCTGAGAGAGAGCTTGTTCTTTTGAAAAAAAACAGACTTCCTGGCCAAATAACCAAATGAAAATAGAAAAAAAATTAAAGAAACCAAATCCAGCTATTACGTTTAAGAATTGGTAAGCTGAAAAATGATAAATGTTTGCTTTTGGGTTTAGTATGGCTTTAAGGAAAAAAGCCCCAAAAAGAAAACAAATGCAGCCACCACATCTAAGAATTAGTAAGTTGCAAATTAATACATTTTAAACCCATAAGCAAATTATTTATTATATTGCACCTTACTGATTCTTAGATGGGATGGCTGCATTCATTTTCTTTTTTTAAACTTTCTTTCTCTTACGTCCTCCGACAGTCGCCGCCTCTTCATATTCGTCACATATGGGGTATTAGACTTTGCTCCGAAGGAGTAGCTAGGCAACAGAATATGTTAACAATAAAGCTTTAACATATCCCACCCTCAAGGGGTGGTCCCCTCAGTCAATACCCTCCTACTTCCTGCAACCATATCTCAGTTTTAATGTCTAGCTTGTCAGGAGTGGCTGGCTCTCTCTGTGCTGGGACTTTTTGTCCCAGACTCTTTCTTCTTTTTGATATTTTGTTTGAGTTTTCTCTCTACCTTTACTTAGCTGTTATTTTTGTCAGCATTAGTTAGTTCTTCGGACGAAGAGGATCATGCGGACTGGGTCTCGGGCTGATCCCCCTGGTCGCAGGTCGTGGGTCAGTGGCTTCCCAGTCTGCCATCGAGCGTTCAGCCAGGTAACGCTCCTGGCACGGTGAACGACCCATCCCTGTTCGGTGCAGGGATGATTGGTGAGGTGGCTACCTCACCGGACGCTGTGCGGTTTCTGAACCGCCATTGTGTGCGTCTTGAATTGCGACTCTCCCTGCCTCATGTGCAGCGGCTTGTTCGCCTGTGCGGGTTCCCCACGCCATGTGAGGTAAGTGTATCTATGTGGGGACCTGTCTGTCTGGGGGGGTCTCAGTCTGGGACTGTGTAACCTGCCTTTAATCACACTGCTTGTCTCCCTATATCTCGGCTGCATGCTGTGGGCTGCAAGGGGGGGGGGAGCTGTATGACACTGAGTATGTCAGGCTGGGCAGTGTGAGGAGCTGTGTGCTGTGGGGCATGTTTTTAATGGCATGTTGGGGCATATACAGCGATCGCTGCGGCGATCTAACATGTATCCATATAATGGGATAATATTGTGTGTGATTTTATGCACTGTGGAGCGGCGATTTCGGCGCCAAACGGCGCCATTTTACCGGCGCCCGCTCCGGCCGCATGGTTTACATGCACGGCGGCCATTTTCTTGTAGCCTCCATAGGCTTACATGGAGCGCCCTGGCAGCATCACTTCCTCTCTCCTGGAAGCACCGATCGAGGCAGCAGCAGCAGCGGAGTCTCCTCAGGTTTTATCCTTCTATTCCTGTGTTCCATTGCCTGTATTCAGTCTGTATATTCCCTGTGGGGGTCTCATTGTGCCTGAGTGTGGTGCGGTGGGCTGCGCTTGCCGCGCTTGCTGTAAGGGGGCAGTTAACCCTTGGTTGTCTGGCATACAGGGGCAATGGATTCTCAGGAGGGCAAGTTTCCCACAGTATTGGTGGAAAGCCAGGGGACCGCTGTTTCCCCCCCAGGGGGGGATTTGGCCACGATTGTGGCTGGCCTTGCTGCACAGGTGCAAATGCTGGTGGCTGCTCAATCTACTAAACGGCCCAGAGTTGCTCTGTCCTCTGATTCTGAGGGTGAAGGTGATGGGGCTGTTCTGGCGGGGACCCCCCTATCGGGGTCCCGCTCCTCTCTTGATCTAGTGGGGTCTGAGGTAGAGGCTGAAGTTGAGGGGGTTGATAATTCTCCCCCTGGCTCGCCTGAAGAGCTTGCAATCATGGATGAGTTGATTGCTTCCATTAAGCAGACGCTACGTTTGCAGGACGAGGTGTGTCCCCCAGCTGCCTTGGCGGCTTATGGGACGCAGAGAAAACGCAGGACGCCGCAGGTTTTTCCCTGCAATGCTGATTTTCAGCGCGCTGTTAAGGACCAATGGCGCGATTTGTGCAAGCCTTTTGCGGTACCAAGTAAATTTAAGCTGCGTTATCCTTTCTCGCCTGCCACTGATGAACGGTGGTGTGTGCCTCCGCCAGTGGATCATGCTATTGCGGTTTTGAACAAAGCCACTGCGATCCCTGCAGAGGGATCCCCTGTTTTCCGTGATGCCACGGATAGGAGACTGGAGTCTCTTGCCCGTCATACTTATTCTGTTACGGGTTCTATGCTTAAGGCTCTGTTTGCTTCTCTCATGGCGGCCCAGGCGATCGCAAGTTGGACGCAGATGCTTAGGCGCGTCCTAGTGGCCGATTCGGCCTCGGCGGCGACCCTGGATATGGTGGATCAGATCCACCAGGGTGTCATGTATCTGTGTGATGCGGACCTGGACCTGATTCCGTTGGCCGCGCGTGTGCACAGCGTGGCGGTGTTGTCTCGCCGCCTGGTTTGGTTGAAATGTTGGTCGGTGGACCAATCTTCACGTAAAACCTTAGCCAATCTGCCTTATGATGGGTCTCGCCTTTTTGGGGAGTCCCTGGATGTGTTGATTAAGGGGATTACCGGGGGTAAGAGCACTCTCTTGCCCCATTTCCCCAAGGCTAAGGGGGCTTCTGGGAAGAAGCATGCTCATTTTCGGCCCCCTCAGGGGTCCTTTCGTGCCTTTCGGCCGCACTACAAGGGCAAACCGTTCAAGGGCCAGGGCTCTCAGAAGAAACCCTGGTCTGGGAAACAGAAGTCCGGCCAATCCGGACCTGCGGCCATAACAGTTCGGCCTGAAGGGGCGCCCTCACCCAGTTTTGGGGTGGGGGGACGCTTGCTCGGTTTTCTTCAGCCCTGGTTGGCCCGTGTGCGGGACAGATGGGTTCTGGAAATCGTTCGATCTGGTTACAAGATCGAGTTTCTCTCTCGGCCAGAGAGCAGATTTTTTCCCTCAAATCTACAACTGTCTCCAGAGCGCCTGCGGGATCTGCACCTGGCGGTGCGGGACCTGAGGGCTCAGGGAGTGGTGGTTCCGGTGCCTCATCGGGACAGATTTCGGGGGTTTTATTCCAATCTGTTCACCGTGCCCAGAAAGGAGGGCAAGGTTCGTCCTATTCTGGACTTGAAAGCTCTGAACCGCTCTGTGCGGGTTCGCAAGTTCCGCATGGAATCCCTGCGCTCGGTGGTGGCTGCCCTGGTTCCGGGGGAATTCATGGCCTCCATCGATTTGAAGGATGCGTATCTTCACATCCCCATATTCGAGGGTCATCAGAGATACCTTCGATTTGCCATTGCGGAGGATCACTACCAGTTCGTGGCGTTGCCCTTTGGGCTCGCCTCGGCTCCGCGGGTCTTCACCAAGGTGCTTGCACCGGTTCTGGCATTATTGAGAGCCCAGGGCATTTCTGTCCTGGGGTATCTGGACGACATTCTGATTCGGTCTGCGACCAGTCAGGGTCTGGAGAAGGACCTGTCTGTCACGATGCAAACTCTGCAGGAGTTCGGTTGGACGATAAATGTTCCAAAGTCGACACTGAGTCCGTCGGTTCGTCTTCCCTATCTGGGAATGATACTGGACTCGGTGCAGGCGAAGGTCTTCCTGCCGGAAGACAAACTCAGGACTCTTCAGGAGGAAGTCAGGTCCCTCAGGGACGTTCCGAACTCGTCTCTGCGGACGTGTATGAGATGTCTGGGATTGATGGTCTCGGCTTTCGAGGCGATTCCTTTCGCGCAGTTTCACACGCGGGGTCTCCAGGCGGAGATCTTGTCCAAGTGGGACGGGCGACCTCAATCTCTGGATCTTCAGATCTCGTTGAGTCATCGCACCAGGGAAAACCTTCTGTGGTGGCTCCAGTCCCCGTTGGTGTCCGGGGGCAAGTCGTTTCGTCCGATCTCGTGGACGATAATCACCACGGATGCCAGCCTGTCGGGCTGGGGTGGTGTTCTGGGCGTTCTGTCCGCCCAGGGGACCTGGTCGGAGGGGGAGTCTTCCCTCCCGATCAACATTCTGGAATTGCGTGCGATAAGGCTCTGTCTTCATCGCTGGACGGACCGGCTGCAGGGCTGCCCGGTTCGGGTGCAGACGGACAATGCCACGGCGGTGGCCTACATCAACCACCAAGGGGGCACCAGGAGTGCCCGAGCGGCTCGAGAAGTGGCCGACATTCTGTCTTGGGCCGAGACTCATGTCCCGGCGATAACGGCGGTTCACATTCCGGGAGTGGAGAACTGGCAGGCGGACTATCTGAGTCGCCAGACCCTGGATCAGGGGGAATGGTCTCTCCACCCGGCTGTCTTCCAGATGTTGTGCGCGAAGTGGGGTCTTCCAGATGTGGACCTGTTCGCGTCTCGCCTCAACTACAAGGTGAAGAGGTTCGTGGCAAGGACGCGCGACCCTCGGGCAGACGCGTCGGACGCGTTAGTGGCCCCGTGGCATCAGTACAGGCTGATGTACGCGTTTCCACCGATTCAGTTGCTGTCCCGGTTCCTTCGCAGGTTACACTCGGAACGCAGCACGGTGATTCTTGTGGCACCGGACTGGCCTCGCCGGTCCTGGTACGCAGACCTCGTGAATCTGGCGGTCGACGCCCCCTGGCGTCTGCCTCTTCGGGACGATCTACTGTCTCAAGGACCGATTTACCATCCTGCTTTACAGTCGCTGGCTTTGACGGCCTGGCTGTTGAGACCGAGGTCCTGAAGGAGAAGGGTCTCTCTCCAGAGGTTGTTCATACCTTGATCAACGCGAGGAAGTCTTCCTCGGGAAAGGTTTATTACCGTACTTGGAAGGCCTATTTTGCCTGGTGTGAGTCCAGGGGGTTTTCACCCCGCACGTACTCGGTTTCCCGTGTGCTGTCTTTCCTTCAGACGGGTGTCGATCAGCGTTTGGCGCTGGCTACGATAAAGGGTCAGGTGTCTGCGCTGGCCGTTCTGTTTCAACGTCCCGTGGCTTCCAACTCCTTGGTTGGCACTTTTATTCAGGGTGTGCGGCATCTGGTTCCTCCTAGGAGGGATCCTTTGCCCCCTTGGGACTTGAATCTAGTCCTGTCTGTGTTACAACGTGCTCCTTTTGAACAGATCAGGGAGATATCGTTGTCTATGTTGTCCAAAAAGGTCGCCTTTTTGGTGGCGATCACTTCGGCTCGCAGAGTGTCGGAACTGGCGGCTTTGTCCTGCAAGTCTCCGTACCTGGTTGTTCATTTGGATAAGGTGGTCTTGCGACCTAATCCTTCTTTTCTGCCGAAACGAGTTTCGGAATTCCATCTTAACGAGGATATTGTTTTGCCTTCGTTGTGCACGAAGCCTAAACATCCAAAGGAGGTGAGACTACATTCTCTGGATGTTGTTCGGGCGATTAGGGTTTACCTTAAATCGACTGAGTCTTTTCGAAAGACGGACTCCTTGTTTGTTCTTCCAGAGGGTCCTCGGAAGGGCATGGCGGCTTCCGCCTCTACCATTGCCAAATGGATCAGGCAGACCATTGAACAGGCCTATGCCTTGCAGGGGAAGGTTCCCCCTGTGCCTGTGAAGGCGCACTCTACTAGATCTCTGAGTACGTCTTGGGCCTGTCGTCATGGGGCTTCTGTAGCCCAGGTGTGTAAGGCGGCGACTTGGTCGACCGTACACACTTTCACAAAATTCTACAAAGTAGATGTTCAGGCATCGGCGGATGCTTCCTTTGGCCGCAAGGTTCTTAGTGCGGCTGTTCCCTAGGGTCCCTTGTTGGGGACTCCTGGCTGTTGGGATAAGTTTTGTATCCCCTGGTTTTTTGTCTTTTCCTGGGTTGTTGCTCCTGTTGAGCACTTATTTTTGCTGTTGCCCAGCTGGTTTCCTTCCTTTGGTAAGGTTCCTTTCTTTGATGTGGAGACTGCGTTGCCTTTCGGCGCGGATGCGTTTCCCACCCCTCATGTTTGCACTGCTTTGGGACGTCCCCATATGTGACGAATATGAAGAGGCGGCGACTGTCGGAGGACGTAAGAGAAAACGGAATTTTTGTAAAATCTTACCTGTAAAATTCCTTTCTCTGAGTCCTCCGACAGTCGCCGCCCCCGCCCCTCTTTTGGGGTTTGAATGTATACTCTACTGCTATTCCACTAAAACTGAGATATGGTTGCAGGAAGTAGGAGGGTATTGACTGAGGGGACCACCCCTTGAGGGTGGGATATGTTAAAGCTTTATTGTTAACATATTCTGTTGCCTAGCTACTCCTTCGGAGCAAAGTCTAATACCCCATATGTGACGAATATGAAGAGGCGGCGACTGTCGGAGGACTCAGAGAAAGGAATTTTACAGGTAAGATTTTACAAAAATTCCGTTTTTCTTTATTTTCACTTGATGATCTGGGCAGTAAGTCTGTTATTTTTCAACAGAACAAGGTATCTTGCAGATTAGCAGACAGAAACCATTAAACACAGTCAGGGGTGCTTACATTGATCAACTTTTTTTTGTTTATGTAAAATCTTTATCCCAAAAGCAACAAAACTGTTGCTGTAAACTGCTTAAAAAGTGTGAATCTGGAGTTTGGCTTTCATTTGTTTACTGTATCTAAGTCTGCTAGTGTATCCAACACTCTCCTCCCCCCAGATTAACAATGCTGCTTACCAAAGGTGCCCCTTTGCTCCTTCATCTAGAGTGGAGGGACCCTAAGACTGGACATTTGTTACTGGCCAGATATCTAAAAAGAAGAACTACTACTTGAGCCAACACATGTAATCAAATTCCAGCCTGAAGATCCAATGCCTGAAACACTGGTTGCTGCAAGTGGTCTTGACAGTTACTTGGTCCTATAAATAAGGACTGCTAGTTTTAAAGTGTAACTAAACCCTGCTATTCTTTACAGCCAAGGAAGCTGTCCTCTTAGTCTCTGTATGATCTGCAGTTACTGTGATGCAGCACAAAGGATCAGTTGTGACACTGCCATTTGATGGCTTGACAGTTTGGTTGAGAGCACAGCCAACTGTGAGTCAGTTATCATTCATGGCATGCCTTCAGCGTAACTCTTTTTGGGAAACAGTTAAAGGATATGTAGCACCCTCCAAGGTAGGTGCTAGGAAAAGTATATGTGTTGCCCTGTCTGCTTATCAGGGGGGCCTGATCAGTTAGTTAGGCTGTCATGTGTTTCCAGGTGTGATCTGTTGAGTTTTGGGAGTCTCCCCGCTGTATCCAATAAGGGCTCTTGTTGGACGGTGCAGAAAACCTGGCCAATAGCGCACCAGGGTTTGTAGTTGTCCCAGTGGGCAGAGTTTGCCGCAATGCACCCTGGGACTGGGTATAAACCTTGCGGGAACATGTGACAGACGGTCTTTGGCGGGAAGCAGAGTCCTGGGAGGAGGCTGACGGCTGTCTCTCCTCCTGTTAGAGCGGTGAAGGTGTCCTGGGCAGTCGGCCTAAAGGACTGGAGGTTAAGCTGGCCTGCAGAAAGGGATCCACAGTGTTGCTGACCGAGTGGAGCTGCTGGGCAGAAGCTTCCAGGAGAAACAGTGTCATGAGTACTTGAAGTCTTCCCAGGGGTCTGTCTAGGAGAGGGGGCCACTCCGGAAGGTCAAAGGGATCCCAGAGCCAGCTAACCAGTAGTTGTGGCATAGAGAGGGGGTGCCAAGTGTTAAGCCCTGAAGACAAGGGAGAGAAAGGGGGTGCCAGTGTGGGCCCTGAAGTGTTCAGCAATGCAGCAAAAGTGTACAAGTAGCTACCTCAGGAAGGAGTACCTAAGGTAGCTAATAGAGGATTTCTTTAGTGGAAGCTCAGTTACAAGAATAGTTCAGCGGTAACTGGCATCCAGCCAGCATTAACCAGCGTCAAGTCAGCGTTGGCGGGCATTCAGCCAGCGTCAAACAGTACTTCTCAAGTGTCTCCGCCAAGTTGTGCATAGTTGAGATAAAGGAGTATTCCACTCATCCCTTCTCCCATCCAAGTTCCTAAATAAATCAAAAACCCAAAGATACTGGACTGGTCATTGTCTCAGTGTTCACACTTGGAGAAACATGTGCTTAAATGGGCTGTTGTTGTTAGCGGTAACCCAGGGGGACCCATATCCAGCAAAACGGCTGGGGATTGTGCTACAGATAAATTCAGCTTTACAACAGATTACTCCTGTATTTATGGTTTAACATGTTCCAGCACCCATTCCCTTCACTCCCTGAACCCCCCCCCCCTCCTGTGATAGTGGGTGGGGGTTCCTCTCCCATGCAGCCGATTTCGCATTTAAAATCAGCTCAGCTATGCTGGAGTTCCTCCTGCACATTTGCCTCATTCGTTCCAAATAATCTGTAAATGAATAAATTACAAGTCCTATCCACCACTGCGGCAGGCAGATTGTAGTTTTCAATGGACTATGAATGCACTGATCAGCATGCTCATAGTCTAATCATACTTGCATTAGCTTTCTAACTGAAAGCCCATACAGAGGTATAGGCTGAAAGCTGGAGGGAGAGTGTGACCTTGCAGACACCGTAGGAAAAATTATAAATTACATTTTTTTACCTTCAAAATATGTGTATATATTATTTTTTCCCTAAAGGTGAACTTAGACTTTAAATGATTGGTTTAGTTCCACTTTAATTTTCCTGAAAGCTCTTTATATACAGTGTACTGGAATCCACAAGGGCACTGCAACATTTATGAATGTTTATGATAAAGTACCACAAGTGAAAACCCGTTCATGAGAAGCCATTTCCCATTAGTGTTAGACCTAAAACCAAGAGGTTTTATAAGCAAATGGGTTGAGTATTGTAATGCATGAATTCCCATACTTAATACTTGAATTCCCACACTTATTTGTAGTGTGTTTGTTTCATTTATCTATTTTTTGTCCTTCGCTTTGTTTAAAAATGTTTTCATCTGACTTTTCAATTATATTTTGTGCAAGCGTCATCTTTAAAGAGCACATCTAAGGAATTCTGTAATTTTTTTCTAGTGTTTTATTTGAACTTTACCACATGGCATTCATTTCGGATTTTGTTATCCTGTAATGTATTTTATAAACGGCACTTGCAAATGTTTTACTGTTTTATACCCTTTGTTCTCTATGGGCATGAGTTATTTGTAATCATCGTGGTTCAGGGAAATTATATTTGAAGTTATTCATGCCGCTAGAAACCAAATTTATTGGCATGGAATAATGTTTTAACACTTTGCTAAAATTCCCATGTGCTCTACACATGGATTTATTTCAAGAGGAAGTAAACTCTCTTCCTTTTATTTTTTCCTTCCCCCCCCCCCCCCGCAAAGTAAATGCATAATGTGCTAGTATGCACATTAGCACATTATGTGACACTTACCTGCAACTAAGCCTGCATTGTCCCTGCTGCCGGCCACATCCATCTTCACCCATCTTCCTTCCGGGTCTGCGGACTCCGGCTGTATTACTTGGCGGAGCCGCGAGACGTCACTCCCGACATGCGCGTGGGAGCCGCTAGTCACGACACAGAGCTCGGAAGAAACGGCATGGGCGGCTGTTCCTTCAGAGCGCATGCGCCGAAGATGTCATCGGCTGCATGCAATGTAAATATCTCCTAAACAGTGCCTGTTTAGGAGATATTTACATTACCTATAGGTAAGCCTTATTATTGGCTTACCTATAGGTAAAATTAATCAAAGTGGGTTTACAACCACTTTAATATTTTGTATGAACTGTGGGTAGTAGCACAGATGACATTTTGTAATGTATTAATTATTCCTTGTTTTTTTTTTTTAAATAATATTTTGTGTGTATTTGGTATTTTCTATTTTTTTGCATATCATTTGAAAGTTTTTATTTTTTTTTTTATTTTACTGATTCACTTAATGTTATTAAAAGGAGTTTGAAAATACTTGAGAATGACTTGTGAATAGTTCTGATCAAAATTATATGTGACCTCTTTACAATGTGGTTAACCAGAAATTCCCCAACAGACTATTCTATCCCAGATGGCATCTGGCTCTTCTAAACCAGATGTTTTTTCATAGTAACCTCTATTTGGATTCTTGATTTTTAGAGGGGGAAAAAAAATAGCACAGATATACAAACCAAGGATAAACACTGACTTTAATCCGGTGTTACAAACATTTCCATGATGACCTTGAAATTTGCCGTCAGTAATTATTCAGGTGTTTCAAATATTGGTTTTCATCCAGGGAGAACTCCCCTATAAATTCCATTTTTTTCAAACACGGTAGAAAATCATTTACAAGTAGAATCCACTCAAACCATGTAAAAAAAAAAAGAGCTTCCATTTAATGGCCAATGATCTGTAAGTATAAAAAGAGGTAAAAATCAAACAGCAGATCTGGTCAAAGAAACATAGGTGAAGGAGCAGCTTGGTCGAGCTGGTTCCTGATTCAGGGTTGTTATATTTCTGCCCACACGGCTGCAACATTCACTAACCAAAATCTGTGAATGTAAAAACTACTGTCACTGTGGAAGATGAACTTGTAGTTTGAATAAAACTGTGGGCACGCTTATCTGCATACCCGTAGTTCATTCACACTGCCTACAGCTCAGAAACTGTTTGCCTGTACAGATGTACAGGCAGAGATCTCTAGGCAGTATCTGACATTGAAGCCGATTCACTGATCGTGGGTGCGATGCTTTGCAGGCTCCTAAGGCTCTGTTCACACCTGAGCGTATTTCAGCTCGTAAAATGCTCATCTCTGAAGTCTCAAAACGCCCAACAAGCAAAATCCCATTCATTTCAATGACCCCTGTTCACATCTGAGCATTTTTTCCCCTGAAGCAAAATGCCTGAACCTCAAAAAAGTACATGAGCTTCAAGCTTTTTTGCTAGATGTCAATGCCTGCCTCCAAACACCTGCAAAAAACGCCCTTCTGCTGTTCTCTCTTCTTGTCTTCTCCTCTCTGGGGATCTTCTGCTGTCCGCTCCTCTCCGGGGTCTTCTGCTCTTTTGCTGTCCGCCCTTCTGCTGTTCTCTCTTCTTGTCTTCTCCTCTCCGGGGTCTTCTGCTGTCCGCTCTTCTCCGGCGTCTTCTGCTCTTTTGCTGTCCTCTCTTCTTGTCTTCTCCTCTCCGGTCTTTTGCTGTCGGCTCTTGTTCTTCCTCCGGTCCTCCTCCGACGACGTGTCCGGCGATTATGCTGGTCTCTTGTCCCTGCAGCTTATTATATAGCCATTAGGGGCGTGGCCGCCGGATGACGTCATCGGGAGACAACGCCCCCTTGTGTCACATGTGACGTCACATGTGACACAAGGGGGCGTGGTCTCCCGATGAAGGTCATCCGGCGGCCACGCCCCTAATGGCTATATAATAAGCTGCAGAGACCAGAGACCGGCATAATCGCCGGACATGTCGTCGGAGGAGGACCGGAGGAAGAACAAGAGCCGACAGCCGACAGCAAAAGAGCAGAAGACCGGAGAGGAGAAGACAAGAAGAGAGGACAGCAGAAGGGCGGACAGCAAAAGAGCAGAAGACCCCGGAGAGGAGCGGACAGCAGAAGACCCCCGGAGAGGAGAAGACAAGTAGAGAGAACAGCAGAAGGGCGGACAGCAAAAGAGCAGAAGACCCCGGAGAGGAGCGGACAGCAGAAGACCCCCGGAGAGGAGAAGACAAGAAGAGCCGGATGAAGATTTTTAATAAACTTTCCAAAACGTCTCCTGTCATTATTTCCATACACTGCCTTTTATGTGGTGAATGAGTAGGGGTACAGTGTACCCCATACCCATTCACATAGGGAGGGGGTCCGGGATCTGGGGGGGCCCCCTTGTTAAAGGGGGCTTTCAGATTCCGATGAGCCCCCTGCCCGCAAACCCCCACAACCACCGGCCAGGGTTGTGGGGATGAGGCCCTTGTCCTCATCAACATGGGGGCAAGGTGCTTTGAGGTGGAGTGGTGCAGAGCCCCCCCTGCCCCAAAGCACCCACACCCCCCCCCATGTTGAGGGTGTGTTGCCTGGTATGATCCGGGGGGGTGGGGCCGCTCGCTCGTCCCCTCCCCTTTCCTGGTATGCAGGGCTGCATGCTTGGATAAGGGTCTGGTATGGATTTTGGGGGGGACCCCACGCCGTTTTTTCGGCGTGGGGCTACCCTCAAATTCCATACCAGACCCGAAGGGCCTGGTTTGGAACCTGGGGGGGAACCCCACGCCGTTTTTTTCCCCATTTTGGCGTGGAGTTCCCCCTCAAGATTCTCACAGCGCAAGTCGCGCCGCAAGTCGGATCACCCTGATCCGACCTGCGGTGCGACTTCCATTCAAATCAATAGGCTCCCATAGAGAACCATTGATTTTGAATGGAAGAAAAAAAACGTATAACGTGGCTTAACGCACGTTAAGCCACGTTATTCAGCCTTTAGCAGTGTCAGACGTTTTTACAGCTTGACGCTGCAGCTCCAGAACGCACAGTTCCTGGGTTTTTTTTGGAGCTGTAAAACGCCTATGCCACTTGGAGCTCCTAAAAGCTCTATGTGTGCATGAGGCCATAGAATAACATGGATGGGCGTTCTGCAGCTGCAAAAAAAAACGTCTGACGCTGCTAACAGCAGCTCCAAAAACGTCCAGTGTGCATGAGGCCTTACAATCACTTTAACCACTTTTGCTTCGGAAGGTTTTACCCCCTTCCTGACCAGGCCGTTTTTTGCGACACTGCACTGTGTTGCTATAACTGAAAATTGTGCAGTCGTGCGACACTGTACCCAAATAATATTGATGTCTTTTTTCCCCCCACAAATGGAGCTTTCTTTTGGTGGTATTTTATCTGCGGTTTTTATTTTTTGCTCTATAAGCAAAAAAAGACTGTCAATTTTGCAAAAAAAAAAACAAGACAATGTTTTTTACTCTCTGCTATAAAACAGATCCAACAACAACATTAAAAAAAAATCCAATTTCTTAATCAATTTAGGCCAATATGTATTCTGCTACTTTTGGTAAAAAAAAATCCCAATAAGCATATATTGCTTGGTTTGCTCAAAAGTTATAGCGTCTACAAACTATGGGATAGATTTCTGTACTTATTTATTTTTTTATTGTTTTTACTAGTAATGGCAGCGATCAGCAATTTTTTGCAGGACTGGGACATTGCAGCCGACATATCTGATGCTAAGTGAAAATTTTGGGGGACCAGTGACACCAATACAGTGAGCAGTGCTAAAAAACAAAACGATAAACAGTCACTGTATAAATGAAGCTGGCAAGGAAGGGGTTAACATCAGGGTGATCAAAGGGTTAAGTGTGCTCCTAGGAAGTGCTTTCTAACTGTGGGGGTGCTTAGCAGAAACCTAAGATCTCTATTTTCCTTTCTCAAAGAACGCCTTGTTTACATGTGTACTTAGAAGGCATTAAAGTTGTTGTACAGGCCCAGTATTATGAAGATAAAAAAACTTCTGCATGCAGCAGCCCCCCCCCCCCCCTAATACTTACCTGAGCCCCACTCGATCTAGCGATGTCCACGAGAACCTTGCCTTTTGGTCCTAATTGGCTTTTGGCAGTAGCAGGAGCCATTGGCTCCTCCTGCGGTCAATCCCAGCCAATGACCCAATCAGGAGACAGGGTGGGGCTGAGCCCTGGCTCTGTGTGTAAATGGACACACAGAGCCACGGGTTGGAAGCACACCTGCTTGGGTGCCCCCACAGCAAGCTGCTTGCTGTGGGGGCACCCGGGAGGAGCCATGAGCGCTGGCGTTGGACCCGAAAAGAGGAGGATCCAGGCTACTCTGCAAAACCACTGCACAGAGCAGGTAAGTATAACCTGTTTGTTATAAAATAAAAAAAAAAAAACAAGGCTTTAATATCACTTTAAGCCCTGGTTCACACTGCTGCAACTTGTCATGCGACAACGTGTGCCCCTTTAAAAGCAATGTAATCGTTTTAATGGTCGCTCCGACTTTGAAAAAGATTCCTGCACTAATTTGGGGCGACTTCAACACGACTTGCATTGACTTCTGTTAAAGAAGTCATCACAGGGATGTCTGCTTCAAAGTCGTGGGACTTTGAAGCCACTCTGGTGTGAACTGGCGCTAAAGCTGATCTCCAGCTTCTTGTGACTTTAAATAGTTAGTTTGTACTAAGCTGGTCCAAACAAACTATTACCTTCACTTAGGCCCCTTTCACACTTGTGCAACTTGTCATGCAACTTTGAACAGAGTTGCACGACATGTCGTTCGCCATGTTTTCCAATGATACCCATTCATATATGCGCAACCTAAAGTTGCAGCAACTTTAAAGCAGTCCCTGCACAACTTTGACCCGATTTTAATGCGCTTTGAGGTCCAAAGACATAGGCATTGCTGCAAGCCCAGTCAAAATCGCTGTAAAATCAAATCGCACAAGTGTGAAAGGGGCCTTAGAGATGCATTACCCTCACTAAGGCTGCATTCACACTTGAGCGTAGCGTTTTTGCGCGTTTTTTACCGTGATTTTCAGGTTTTTTTTTTCAGGTGTTTTTGGAGGCAGGCATTGACATCTATCAAAAACGCTGGTAATCAGCCCAAAAAGAAGCTCATATACTTTTTTCAACTACAGGCGTTTTGCTTCAGGCGTTAAAACGCTCAGATGTGAACAGGGGCCATTTAAATGAATGGGGTTTTACTTGTTGGGCGTTTTTTGGAACGTTTTTTTTTTAGCGTTTTTGAAGCTGAAAAACGCTCAAAAACGCCCAGGTGTGAATGAAGCCTTAGAGGTGCAGGGGCTAGGAGCTTTGTATAAAATGTATATTGCCTCAGCTACATACAGTATACAGTGCTGTGTTCCAGCAGTGGAATGGGAACTTCCTATCCCACACCTGGAAGAAAATTGAGTTGGGCTGAATTGTGTTCAGCCATACACAGAAAGCTTTGTGTTCTTTGAATGAATACAAAGCTTTCTCTAATTGGCAGAGGTGCGGGCGGATGACATCACAAATTGAAAGAATACAAAGCTTCCTGTGAAGGGTTGAGTGCAGTTCAGCCTGATTCGACTTTTGTTCTGGGTGTGGTTTGGGAGGTTCCCATACCAATGCCAGGAACATTTAGCCGTATACTGTATTTCGCTGAGGCTACATACAGTTTATAAAGAGCTCCCAGCCCCTGTATCTCATAGTGAAGGTAATAGTTCATTGGACCAGCTTTGGTCCAAATTAACTATATAAACTTCATTAAAAGCTGGAGAACGGCTTTAAAAAAGCAGTTGGATGTCTGTTTATCGTTAAGTGGTGTCCTTCATCTCTCAAAGTGTTGACATGTCTTTTGATGGCTACAAATGCTTTGTTCTTTTTTTTTTCAGGTAATTGAGACAGAAATTAGAAAGGCTGGTTAGTTGTTCTGTGCTATTAAGTGCAGAAAATGATTAGTTGTTGTGAGTAATAGTCTTAAAGGAGAACATCATAACCTCATCAGACAGATTATTCCTTTGAATTTGATATACTGGGCTATGAGCTAAAGCAGTGGCGGCAATGAAACATGCAAATAATTTTCCAGCATTATGTGGAGGGAGCCCTTAATTTATATTTCCACTTTTGTAGGCAAATTGGCATAACGCCTACTTTATATTTGTTACATGTCTCTATTATCATAGCATAACTTAAAAAATAAGTAAAAATTGCAGCTTACCTTTTTTAAGATGATTTATTCTGGAACTTCCTGCAAGGAAAAATCCAGCTTGGCTCTCTTCATGATGGGACCCAGGTAGCTGTGTTTGCCATATATATAAAGTGGTTGTAAAGGCACAAGGTTTTTTACCTTCATGCATTCTTTGCATAAAGGTAAAAAAAAACCTTCTGTGTACAGCAGCCCCCTGTAATACTTACCTGGGCCCCCTCTAGATCCTGAGATGTTCACGAGAGCTTTGCCTCTCCAGGGACATGCACGCCTAAATGGCTATTGGCAGCATTGCCACGGGGGTTCTGCCATTGACTCCCGCTGTTGTCAGCCACAGCCAGTAATCCAATCAGGAGACAGGGAGAGCAGGGTCGAGCCGGCTATAGCTGCAAGCAGTAATCATTGTGTTCTGGCAGCTGAGAAGGCTCCCCCACACACCCTCCCCCTCCCGGCATAACACTATACCTCTGCAGGGGGTATTCCCCCCCCATCAACACTGAATGTGTTAATGGGGGTATCAAGCAATTTTCTTTACTTCCTCCTGAAACTAGGCTTCTTGCATTGTATGTTAAGGAAGACAGCTTTACAACACAATTATTCTGACCTTGTTCAAAAATACTTGCAGTCAGCCACGACTAGGGATGCACCGAAATGAAAATTCCGAGCCGAAACAAAAACTGAAAATTCAGGATGCCCTTGGCCGAAAACCGAAAATGACTTTTTTCCCCCCAAATGATTTTAAAATAGTTACAGCCTGTATATAGATGCTCCTGGCACTATATACCTGTCCCATAGCTGTATTATACAGGTGTATAGTGCCAGGGGGTAGCTAAGTATAGGGAAACAATGATGCACATCATAACACATATGTTGTCACTCACTCCTCCCCACTGATAGCAGGTTGACTCTGGTTCTGCTCTTTTCCTTCCTATCTGCAGCGGCCATACAGTAGAAGATGGAGGAGGTGGGTGGAGCCAGAGAGTCAGAAATAGGCGCAGAGGAGGACGAGGAAGATCCTCCTCCGCTCTGCATGCTGGGTCCTCTTCTCGGCCTCACTTTCCTCTCTGGACCGTGACATCACTGGTTGCTAGACGCCAGGCAGGTGACGATTCTACCAACCAGTCTAGCACAGGGCGGGCGAGGAGGTAAAAACTGCGGGTCTCGGGAGCTGGCCGCGGCATAAATTGGCATAACGCCTACTTTATATTTGTTACATGTCTCTATTATCATAGCATAACTTAAAAAATAAGTAAAAATTGCAGCTTACCTTTTTTAAGATGATTTATTCTGGAACTTCCTGCAAGGAAAAATCCAGCTTGGCTCTCTTCATGATGGGACCCAGGTAGCTGTGTTTGCCATATATATATATATAAAGTGGTTGTAAAGGCACAAGGTTTTTTACCTTCATGCATTCTTTGCATAAAGGTAAAAAAAAACCTTCTGTGTACAGCAGCCCCCTATAATACTTACCTGGGCCCCCTCTAGATCCTGAGATGTTCACAAGAGCTTTGCCTCTCCAGGGACATGCACGCCTAAATGGCTATTGGCAGCATTGCCACGGGGGTTCTGCCATTGACTCCCGCTGTTGTCAGCCACAGCCAGTAAGCCAATCAGGAGACAGGGAGAGCAGGGTCGAGCCGGCTATAGCTGCAAGCAGTAATCATTGTGTTCTGGCAGCTGAGAAGGCTCCCCCACACACCCTCCCCCTCCCGGCATAACACTATACCTCTGCAGGGGGTATTCCCCCCCCATCAACACTGAATGTGTTAATGGGGGTATCAAGCAATTTTCTTTACTTCCACCTGAAACTAGGCTTCTTGCATTGTATGTTAAGGAAGACAGCTTTACAACACAATTATTCTGACCTTGTTCAAAAATACTTGCAGTCAGCCACGACTAGGGATGCACCGAAATGAAAATTCCGAGCCGAAACAAAAACTGAAAATTCAGGATGCCCTTGGCCGAAAGCCGAAAATGACTTTTTTCCCCCCAAATGATTTTAAAATAGTTACAGCCTGTATATAGATGCTCCTGGCACTATATACCTGTCCCATAGCTGTATTATACAGGTATAGTGCCAGGGGGTAGCTAAGTATAGGGAAACAATGATGCACATCATAACACATATGTTGTCACTCACTCCTCCCCACTGATAGCAGGTTGACTCTGGTTCTGCTCTTTTCCTTCCTATCTGCAGCAGCCATACAGTAGAAGATGGAGGAGGTGGGTGGAGCCAGAGAGTCAGAAATAGGCGCAGAGGAGGACGAGGAAGATCCTCCTCCGCTCTGCATGCTGGGTCCTCTTCTCGGCCTCACTTTCCTCTCTGGACCGTGACATCACTGGTTGCTAGACGCCAGGCAGGTGACGATTCTACCAACCAGTCTAGCACAGGGCGGGCGAGGAGGTAAAAACTGCGGGTCTCGGGAGCCGGCCACGGCTGGTCACGCACCATATATGTTAAAGTGAAAGCTTCTGCTGCTGCGGCGGCCATACATTTTCGGCATATATCACCCGTTTTTCGGCTGAAATGGGATAGGCCCATTTTTGGCCTAAAATTTTAGTTGCCGAAATTTTGGTGCACCACTAGCCACGACACCTTCTAAGAAACATTTTTTAACTAGGTATGCTCTGTGAATGGCAATACATAAACATATAGTGTAGTTTTCTCCAAAGTGGAAATTTAACATTTGCTGGGAATGCATTGAGTAGTGGCTAGTTTGTGCCCTTTGCAGTAATGCAAAGTTACTTTAGTTTCTGTTAACTATACAAAATGTTCATATAATTGTAATCCTTTACATATGCAAATCAAAATCTAGCTGAATATTTATTTCAATTTATTTCATTGTGTTGCTTTTGAGTTCTGCTCTACAAAATGCATTCAGTCCTTCTAATTGATGTGCCCATACAAACTGTAATTTGGAGAATTTACAGCTATGTGAATAAAATTTTGAAAATTTTCATTGTTTTTTAAAGCATATCTCCTAGTAGAGAGCGTAAGAGACCAAGATGGGAAGATGAACTCAAGGAAAGCACTTCTGAAAGCCCCTCTTCTGGGAAGGAAAAAAGTTACTTCTCTATAAAAGATAAAGATTTTCTGGATGAAGGCATGTTGGAAAGAACTGAGGAGGAGGATGAAGATCTGTTGAAGCCTGTGTGGGTTCGCTGTACTCATTCAGAAAGTTACTATTCCAGTGACCCAATGGATCAAGTAGTGAGTATTAAAACCTGAGTTTTTACCTTATACCCTAAAGGCTCAATTTACAAAGCTTCTTTAAAGAAGAGTTAAAATGTAATATTTTAAAAATTGCTAGCAGGTAAGATTTATAGTATACAAGACATTGTATGCCATAAACGTCTTTCCCTTACTGCTATTTTTTAAGTGTATATGGACTTCTGCGCATACACGGTGTAGTGTACATTCCTGGCAGATGTAAGATACTGGGGTTAGGAGAGGAGTGTGCAGATGTGTTGTTTGCACGCATGGAGTTATGTCATCAGTTGCTGACCAGTGGTTGAAGAAAGAAGACCATGAGTAGATGGCCGCAGTAGCAGCTGCAGACTACAGGGACTTTGCATTGCAAGTAGTGACCTCTCTGCTGGAGGAAAGCAGACTTAAGCTGGATTGAAAAAAAAAACAAAATGTCAGCTTTGGTCGGAGTCGCAGTTCTAACAATCTGACGTTAATACAGCAATCTTCCTTGCTGAGCTATTGTGTTCTGACAGAACACTCCGGTCATCGCTCTCCGTCATTGGCTGAGAGCGCTGATTGAGAGTCAGTTGGCTGCTGGCTTCTGGATTCAGCACCCCTTTAACATTTCTTCTTTGAGTTGAATATGTTGACAGTCTTTTTTTAATAATGTAGATCAGTGGTCTCCAAACTTTCTAAGTAACATGCTAGTTTACTGTCCTTCAGGCTTAAGACCTGTTCACACCTGAGCGTTTTTCAGCTCGTTAAAACGCTCATCTCTGAAGTCTCAAAACGGCCAACAAGCAAAATCCCACTCATTTCAATGGCCCCTGTTCACATATGAGCGTTTTGTTGCCTGAAGCTCAAAAAAGTACATGAGCTTCTTTTTTGGCAGATTACAAGCGTTTTTGTTAGATGTCAATGCCTGCCTCCAAACACCTGCAGAAAACGGCTGATAAATGCCCAAAAATGCCTGAAAACGATACGCTCAGGTGTGAATGGAGCCTTAGGGGGGCCAGACTGTAGCCAGTGGAAGTAGACAATGCCTTGGTATCAGTGCCTCGTCATTGGTTTTAATGGGAGGAATAGTGCCCCATTGTTGGTATCAGTGGAAGGAATAGTGCTCCATTGATGGTGTCAGTAGAGGGAATGGTGCCCCATCATTGGTGTCAGTTGGTGGAATAGTGCCCCAAGGGCCAGATAAAGGCAAGCAAAGGGCCATATCCGGCACATGGGCCCCTGTTTGGAGACCACTGTTGTAGATAAGTAATATACTTTTAAAACATTATGGCCAATTCACAAAGATTTTTCTTGGACTGTTTCTTTGATATACTTTTATGTAGTAGCTCTGTAAAGGTAGTCCTCTAACAAAACTCAGTAACCCTTATCTTGCTTTTTAATTGGTGGTATAATAACATGTTAGGCATTATTTTACCTGTTCAGTCAATATTTTAATACATTAAATTTTACTTTTTGTTAATTTTTATCGGGGTGGAGAATTTTTTTTACTTCCTTCAGGGTGGTGCTGTGACAGATTTCAGACTGTAGGACCGATTTGTGATGCATTATGATAAAGTAAGATTAATGTAACTGGAGCCTTTTTTTCTTATAACATTATTGCCATGCTATTTCATTGAGGGCATTAAAAATGGGAGGTTTAGTCATGCCCCCCCCCCCCCTCTTTAAGTTGCAATGACAGTGGACAGGGGCGTTCGGGGGAGATGCTTCATGACTGCGCCAAAAATTACCCAACATGTCACGTGCGACCCATTCAAGTAAATAAGGAAGTGCTGCAACCGCATCACAATTGTGCATCTAATATGGGGTTTAAACAGGTGCCACTGGCGCCACTGGGTGCCAAATAGCTCTAAACCTAGCCTTAGAGATTGCCAATAGTTTTTTCCTGATACATCAAATTAAATGTTTCTGGACACCAATCCATGGGGGTGTCTAAAGACAGTGTCCAAGTCACCAGTTTAATATCCAAACAGATTTTGAGGGTCACGAGAATTGCCTGTCCTCCCTACACTGTCTGCTTATTTTGCAGATCTAAATGTATCTTAATCTGCTAGTAAACCTAACACTCCCCTCCCCCCAGACTGACAGTGCTGCTGTTGAAAGGTGCCCCTGTGCTACTTCATTCAGAGTGGAAGGACTATATTACTGGCCAGATCACCAGGTAAAAAAAAAAAAAAAAAGGAAAAAAAAGCAAACAAATGCAGCCACCACATCTAATGATTGGTAAGCTTCAAATTTAGGGCTGCAACTAACGATTATTTTCATAATCGATTAGCTGGCCGAATATTGTTTTGATTAATTGATTAATCGGATAATAACCCTAAAAAGTTTGGTGTATATTTTAGTTAATATGTAAAATTTAAAATCAAGTAAATTTATTCTTAAATAGCATATAATATCATGAAATATTTAATATGCAGTGGTAAATATAAATACCAGCTATATGGGTAGGGGGCAAAATCTCAAAACCACTCTGAGAATAATGGACAGAAGAGATATACTGTCTATTAGAGGTTAAATATGGTAAATACCATCAGACTCCGAGATCAAATTTTTTATTTAAAGATAAAAACCACAGTGTTTTTTTTTTTTTTTTTTTTAAACAACAAACATGTTATACCTACCTGCTCTGTAATGGTTTTGCACAGAGCAGCCCTGATTCTCCTCTTCTGGGGTCCCCCACCAATGCTTCTAGCTTCTCCTGCCTTCAGAGTGCCCCAATAGCAAGCTGAAAAGTATAGTATAGAGTGCCCCTATAGCAAGGTAAAAAAAAAAACTTCTGCCTTTAGAACCACTCATTTCCTGCCCAGGATTACATGTCCCATAAGGGCATTGCTCCTCACATATTCACAAGTTCTCAGGCACTTCTTGACATGTATGTATGGTGTACTGAGCTGTATGTGTGCTGCATTGTGTCTTCTGACATGTATGTATGGTGTACTGAGCTGTATGTGTGCTGCACTGTGTCCTCTGACATGTATGGACACTAGTGTACTGAGCTGTATTTGTGCTGCATTGTGTCTTCTGACATGTATGGATGGTGTACTGAGCTGTATTTGTGCTGCATTGTGTCTTCTGACATGTATGGATGGTGTACTGAGCTGTATGTGTGCTGCATTGTGTCTTCTGACATGTTTGGACAGTGTACTGAGCTGTATGTGTGCTGCACTGTGTCTTCTGACATGTATGGACACTAGTGTACTGAGCTGTATGTGTGCTGCACTGTGTCTTTTGACATGTATGGACAGTGTACTGAGCTGTATGTGTGCTGCACTGTGTCTTCTGACATGTATGGACACTAGTGTACTGAGCTGTATGTGTGCTGCATTGTGACTTCTGACATGTATGGACAGTGTACTGAGCTGTGTACTGAGCTGTATGTGTGCTGCACTGTGTCTTCTGACATGTATGTATGGTGTACTGAGCTGTATGTGTGCTGCACTGTGTCTTCTGACATGTATGGACACTAGTGTACTGAGCTGTATGTGTGCTGCACTGTGTCTTCTGACATGTATGTATGGTGTACTGAGCTGTATGTGTGCTGCACTGTGTCTTCTGACATGTATGGACAGTGTACTGAGCTGTGTGTGTGCTGCACTGTGTCTTCTGACATGTATGGATGGTGTACTGAGCTGTGTGTGTGCTGCACTGTGTCTTCTGACATGTGCGGATGGTGTACTGAGCTGTGTGTGTGCTGCACTGTGTCTTCTGACATGTATGGACACTAGTGTACTGAGCTGTATGTGTGCTGCATTGTGTCTTCTGACATGTATGGACAGTGTACTGAGCTGTGTGTGTGCTGCACTGTGTCTTCTGACATGTATGGATGGTGTACTGAGCTGTGTGTGTGCTGCACTGTGTCTTCTGACATGTATGGACACTAGTGTACTGAGCTGTATGTGTGCTGCATTGTGTCTTCTGACATGTATGGACAGTGTACTGAGCTGTGTGTGTGCTGCACTGTGTCTTCTGACATGTATGGATGGTGTACTGAGCTGTGTGTGTGTGCTGCACTGTGTCTTCTGACATGTATGGACACTATTGTACTGAGCTGTATGTGTGCTGCATTGTGTCTTCTGACATGTATGGACAGTGTACTGAGCTGTGTGTGTGCTGCACTGTGTCTTCTGACATGTGCGGATGGTGTACTGAGCTGTATGTGTGCTGCACTGTGTCTTCTGACATGTATGGACACTAGTGTACTGAGCTGTATGTGTGCTGCATTGTGTCTTCTGACATGTATGGACAGTGTACTGAGCTGTGTGTGTGCTGCACTGTGTCTTCTGACATGTATGGATGGTGTACTGAGCTGTGTGTGTGCTGCATTATGTCTTCTGACATGTATGGACAGTGTACTGAGCTGTGTGTGTGCTGCACTGTGTCTTCTGACATGTATGGACACTAGTGTACTGAGCTGTATGTGTGCTGCACTGTGTCTTCTGACATGTATGGACACTAGTGTACTAAGCTGTATGTGTGCTGCACTGTGTCTTCTGACATGTATGGACACTAGTGTACTGAGCTGTATGTGTGCTGCATTGTGTCTTCTGACATGTATGTATGGTGTACTGAGCTGTATGTGTGCTGCACTGTGTCTTCTGACATGTATGGACACTAGTGTACTGAGCTGTATGTGTGCTGCATTGTGTCTTCTGACATGTATGAATGGTGTACTGAGCTGTGTGTGTGCTGCACTGTGTCTTCTGACATGTATGGACAGTAGTGTACTGAGCTGTATGTGTACTGCACTGTGTCTTCTGACATGTATGGATGGTGTACTGAGCTGTATGTGTGCTGCATTGTGTCTTCTGACATGTATGGATGGTGTACAGAGCTGTATGTGTGCTGCACTGTATTTCCTGATATGTAAATAAATAATGCATTATATATGCAGGCCAGCCAATTGGCTGACCAACTAATCAATTATGAAAATAGTTGACAACTATTTTCATAAAATAGTTGACAACTATTTTCATAAACGTTTAGTTGTCGAATAATCGATTAGTTGTTTTCGGCCCTACTTCAATATAATAAATGTTTCCTTTTGGGTTTAATACTGCTTTAATTCGTTTCAATTGTGCTAGTTTTCTATTCTGCAGTTTGTTTTATAGCATGGTTAAATAGAGAGTTTACCTCCAGCAAACTGGTCTTACTTGTTAAGAGAACAAGTTTATGTCTTTTAATAACATAGTGTTTAATTGATAAACAAACGCTTTGATATATATACCATGTCAAGAGTTTGAGGTTTGATAGCTGTGCAGCCCAATTCGTTTCTATAAGTGTTAAAATAAAAGTATTCCCAAGCATGCACTCACCTTTAGAATCCCAAATCTTTTGTGTTTGGGGGCATAGCTATTGAGCAAATGTAACAGAATATAAACACATTACAGTTCCCATATACACAGCGGCAGAGAACTGCTCAGTGGACCGAGGTACAACACCCCAGAAGAAACAGTGGGAGACTAATCCAAGATCTCATTATGCTGGGAGTGAGCAGATAAATTGCTCCCAATGACGATGGAAAAATACACTGTGTGGAACTTGAATAAATAGCTGGAAAATAAAAGATTGAAGTACTACTTGTGCCTTTTAAACCAAGTTCATTTGTAAAAATACATGTTCTGTACATAATGATATCTTAAGTTGTTACATTATGTTTAATAGGAGAAATAGGTGCCAGATGTAGCTATATCACACACCTTATTGAGCTAATTCATCCAACAGTTCATGGTCTCATACTAGGGTGGTTTTAGTCAAGCACCATTGTCGTTGGCACGTACTGTATACTGCATGTATATATTATGTGTATGTATATGTATGTACAGTATCTCACAGAAGTGAGTACACCCCTTACATTTTTGTAAATATTTTATTTTATCTTTTTATGTGACAACACTGAAGAAATTACACTTTGCCACAATGTAAAGTAGTGAGTGTACAGCTTGTATAACAGTGTAAATTTTCTGTCCCCTCAAAATAACTCAGCACACAGCCATTAATGTCTAAACCACTGGCAACAAAAGTGAGTACACCCCTAAGTCATAATGTCTAAATTGTGCTCAATTATTCATTTTCCCTCCCCGGTGTCATGTGACTCGTTAGTGTTACAAGGTCTCAGGTGTGAATGGGGAGCAGGTGTGTTAAATTTGGTGTTATCGCTCTCACTCTCTCATACTGGTCACTGAAAGTTCAACATGGCATCTCATGGCAAATAACTCTCTGAGGATCTAGAAAAAAGAATTGATGCTCTACATAAAGATGGCCTAAGCTATAAGAAGATTGCCAAGACCCTTAAACTGAGCTGCAGCATGCTGGCCAAGACCATACAGCAGTTTAACAGGACAGGTTCCATTCAGAACAGGCCTCGCAATGGTCGACCAAAGAAGTTGAGTGTATGTGCTCAGCTTCATATCCAGAGGTTGTCTTTGGGAAATAGATGTATGAGTGCTGTCAACTTCGCTACAGAGGTTGGCGGGGTGGCGGGGGGGTCAGCCTGTCAGTGCTCAGACCATACGCCGCACACTGCATCAAATTGGTCTGCATGGCTGTCATCCCAGAAGGGAGCCTCTTCTAAAGATGATGGACAAGAAAGCCTGCAAACAGTTTGATGAAGACAAGCAGACTAAGGACATGGATTACTGGAACCATGTCCTGTGGTCTGATGAGACCAAGATAAACTTATTTGGTTCAGATGGTGTCAAGCGTGTGTGGCGGTAACCAGGTGAGGAGTACAAAGACAAGTGTGTCTTGACTACAGTCAAGCATGGTGGTGGGAGTGCCATGGTCTGGGGCTGCATGTGTGCTGCTGGCACTGGGGAGCTACATTTCATGGAAGGAACCATGAATGCCAACCTGTACTGTGACATAATATGGCAGAGCATGATCCCCTCCCTTTGGAGACTGGGCTGCAGGGCAGTATTCCAACATAACGACCACAATCACACCTCTAAGAGGACCACTGCCTTGCTAAAGAAGTTGATGGTAAAGGTGATGGACTGGCTAAGTATGTCTCCAGACCTAAACCCTATTGAGCATCTGTGGGGCATCCTCAAACGGAAGGTGGAGGAGCGCAAGGTCTCTAACATCCACCAGCTCCATGATGTCGTCATGAAGGAGTGGAAGAGGACTCCAGTGGCAACCTGTGATGCTCTGGTGAACTCCATGCCCAGGATTGTTAAGGCAGTGTTGAAAAATAACGGTGGCCACACAAAATATTGACACTTTAGGCCCAATTTGGACATTTTGACATAGGGGTATACTCACTTTTGTTGCAAGTGGTTTAGACATTAATGGTTGTGTATTGAGTTATTTTGAGGGGGCAGCAATTTTACACTGTTATACAAGCTGTACACTCACTACTTTACATTTTAGCTAAGTGTCATTTCTTCAGTGTTGTCACATGAAAAGATATAATAAAAGATTTACAAAAATGTGAGGGGTGTACTCACTTTTGTGAGATACTGTGTATATGTATGTATATATATATATATATATATATATATATATATATATATACACACATACATATACATACATACTAGTGATCGACCGATATCGGTTTTTCGTTGCCTCTACTGATATTTTGGCCAATGCATATTGGTATCGGCCGATATGCGCTGATATTTTTGTACATTTTTAAAAAAAATGTTTTTTTTATTTTTTTTCTTGACAGGTACTCTTGTGGAGGGATCTGTGGGCCTCAAAGACCCCAAACCCCTCCTCTGCACTTAAAAGCATTCAAAACGCCAAGTTTGGCTGTTTTGAATGCTGTCATTTTTTTTGAATCTTGAGCCAGTTTTTGCATGGAGACCCGATCAGAGCCGAATGCGGCTTTGATCGGGTCTTCGGCGGCCATGCAGGCTGGTTGCCTGGGTCTCCCGGTGGGACGGGAGACCCGGGCGAGCTGCGGAAGGCGGCGGGAGGGGCCCTCTCAGCCGCATCAGTTGTCATTATAAGACAGCCTACCGTCGGCTATGGACGCCGGTACCGGGGTGATGCCTCTAGCTGCAGGCATCACTCCGGTACAAGCACTTTCCTGAAATTTTCGGCAATATCAATAACCTCCGGGGCCGATTCTGATATATTGAGGAAAGTGCATATCGGCCCTCGATATATCGGCTTTGCAGATAATCGGTCGATCCCTAATACATACACAGTATTTCACAAAAGTGAGTACACCCCCCACGTGTTTGTAAATATTTTATTATATCTTTTCATGTGACAACACTGAAGAAGTTACACTTTGCTACAATGTAAAGTAGTGAGTGTACAGCTTGTATAACAGTGTAAATTTGCTGCCCCTTCCAAATAACTCAACACACAGCCATTACTCTCTAAACCGCTTCCAACAATAGTGAGTACACCCCTAAATTAAAATGTCCAAATTGAGCCCAAACTGTCAATATTTGTGTGGCCACCAATATTTTCCAGTACTGCTTTAACCCTCTTGGGCTTGGAGTTCACCAGCGCTTTACAGGTTGCCACTGGAGTCCTCTTCCACTCCTCCATGACGTCATGTTGGAATACTGCCCTGCGGCCCAGTCTCCAAAGTAAGAGGATCATGCTCTGCTTCAGTATGTCACAGTACATGTTGGCATTCATGGTTCCCTCAATGAACTGTAGCTCCCCATTGCCGGCAGCACTCATGCAGCTCCAGACAATGACACTCTCACCACCATGCTTGTCTGTAGGCAAGACACACTTGTCTTTTTACTCCTCACCTGATTGCAGCTACACACACTTGACACTATCTGAATCAAAAAAGTTTATCTTGGTCTCATCAGACCACAGGACCTGGTTCCAGTATTCCATGTCCTTACTCTGCATGTCTTCAGCTAACTGTTTTCTGGCTTTTTTGTGCATTATCTTTAGAAGAGGCTTCCTTCTGGGATGACAGCCATGCAGACCAATTTGATGCAGTGTGCGGCGTATGGTCTGAGCAATGACAGGCTGACCCCCCACCCCTTCAACCTCTGCAGCATTGCTGGCAGAACTTATACATCTATTTCCCAAAGACAACCTCTGGATATGACGCTGAGCACATGCACTCATCTTCTTTTGTCGACCATGGCTAGGCCTGCTCTATGTGGAATCTGTCCTGGTAAACTGCTGTATGGTTTTGGCCATCGTGCTGCAGCTCAGTTTAAGGGTCTTGGCAATCTTCTTATAGCCTAGGCCATCTTTATATAGAGCAACAATTCTTTTCTCTTACGTCCTCCGACAGTCGCCGCCCACTCACAAGTCTTCACCAATGGGTATTGACCTTTGCTCCGTAGGAGTAGCTAGGCAACAAGAATTGTTAATACAAAAGCTTTTAGCATAGACACACCCCTAGGGGTTGTCCCCTCAGTCAATACCTCCCTGCACCAGCATTCCCAACTCAGTTTGATCTTGCCTAGCTTAGGAGTAGCTGGCTATCCTGTGCTGGGGCTCAGTCTCAGCCTTCTACCCTTTCTTTGATTTTATTTCAAGTATTTTTCTCTTTTCCTTGCTAGCTGTTATTTTGTCAGCCTTAGTTTAGGGATCTTCTGATGAAGAATCATCATGTGGAGCTGGGTCTCGGACTGGCCGCCCTGGTTCCCAGGGCTGAGAGCCAGATGGATCCCCAGCCTGCCATCGAGCGTTCAGCTTAGGTTTTACCCTGGCACATTGAACTACCCATCCCTGTTCGCTGCAGGGATGCTGCCTGTGAGGTGGCTACCTCACTGGACGCCATGACTGTGGTCCACAAGCATCCTGGCTGCGGCACTCCCTGTCTGCCCTGATAGCGGTTTGTCGCTGGAGACGGCGCCCAACGCCAAGCACCTTCTGTGTGGGGACCTTCTGTATGGGTGTCAGTCTGTGGCTGTGTATTACCCTCCATGTCTGTGTAAATGCTGGCTCCCTGTCAGATCCCTGTGTGGCTGCACTGCCTGTGGGCTGCGGGGGGGGGGGGCATCCTGCTTTGCTGTTTGTCATGCTTTGGGTGCAGTTTTGTGTGCAGACGTGTGTGTGTGCGGTGGTCGCTGCGGCGATCCGCCATTTTATTTGCCTGAATACTGTGACCGGCCCTGTCCCTATGCAGCGCCGTGTTTTGGCGCCATTCGCCGCCATTTTGGCGGGCGGTACTCGTCCATGCACATGGCGGCGCCATTTTATTGTAGCCTTCTCCCCCGGCCGAGCGGCCATTTTGCCGGAGCCTTCAATAGGCTATATCAGTCAGCCAGCATTGCATCACTTCCTCTTTCTCTGGGAACAGCGATCGGTGGCAGCAGTCTGGTGTGCTCTCTCCAGGTTTTTACCTTCTTGTCCTGTCATTCCTTGCTCAGTATTGTCTATCCCTGCGGGGTCAGTGCATACAGCAGTGTGCGGTGAGCTGCGCTCGCCGTGGTATTAAAGGGCCAGTACCTTTATACTTTTCTGTACTGGGGCATGGATTCTCAGGATAGCAAGTTTCTCCCCGCCCTGGTGGGGGACCAGGGGGCTGCTGCACCCCCAGAGGGGGCCGATCTGACCACTGTAGTGGCTTCCTTAGTGTCTCAGGTGCAGATGCTGCTGGCTGAACGATCCGCAAAAAAGGGCCAGGTTATCCATTTCCTCTGATTCAGAGGGCGATGTGGCTGCTGTGGCTGGCGTACCCTTCTCGGGGTCCCGCTCATCTTTAGACCTTGTGGGGTCCGAGGGGGAGCCTGAGGTGGAGGAGGTTGATGTTTCTCCCCTGGCGCGCCTGAAGAGCTTGCACTCATGAATGAGCTGATTGCTTCCATAAAGGACACCTTGCACCTGGAGGATGAGCCTTCTCCTCCTGCTAGGGTGTCTTCTTTTGGAACACAGAGGGCTCGCAAATCGGCGCAGGTTTTTCCCTGCCCTGCTGAATTTCACCATATGGTTAATGAACAGTGGCACAATTTAAAGAAGCCCTTTACTGTGCCAAATAAGTTTAAACTGCTTTATCCGTTTGCGCCTGCCACCGACGAGCGTTGGTGTGTGGCGCCTCCGGTGGATCACGCGGTGGCCGTGTTGAACAAAGCTACTGCGGTGCCTTCTGAGGATACCCCGGTTTTCCGGGACCCTACGGACAGGAGAATAGAGTCTCTTGCCCGTCATGCCTATATGGTGGCTGGTTCTATGCTGAAGCCTATTTTTGCTTCCATTATGGCGGCACAGGCTGTTGCTGATTGGACTAAGATGCTCAGGCGCACCTTGGTGGCTGATTCAGCTTCACCTACCACGTTGGCTATGGTGGACCAGATCCATCAGGGTGTCATGTACTTGTGCGATGCAGACTTGAATTTAGCTCCCTTGGCTGCACGCCTGTCCAGCGTGGCGATACTGAATCGTCTGATTTGGCTGAAGAATTGGTCGGTCGACCAATCTTCTCGCAAGACGCTGGCGGATTTTCCCTACCCGGGGTCTCGCCTTTTTGGCGAGGCTTTGGATACCCTGATAAAAGGGGTTACGGGGGGCAAGAGTACTCTCCTGCCTCAGTCCTACAAGCATAAGTCCTTCCGTGGTAAACGGAATTCCTCGTCTAGGCCCTCTCAGGGGTCCTTTCGTGCCTTTTGGTCACAGTCCAAGGGCAAGCCCTTCAAAGGCCAAGGCTCCCAGAAGAAGCCGTGGGCGGGGAAACAGAAGTTTACCACTTCCGCCTGAAGGGGCGCCCTCACCCGTTTCTGGGGTGGGGGGACGTCTGCACGGTTTCCTACAACCTTGGCTGACCCGCATTCGGGACAGATGGGTTCAGGAAATCGTTCGATCTGGTTACAAGATCGAATTTCTCTCTCGGCCGGCGGGCAGATTTTTTCCCTCAAATCTTCAGCTGTCTCCGGAGCGCTTGCAGGATTTGCACCTGGCGGTGCGGGACCTGTGGGCCCAGGGGGTGGTGGTCCTGGTGCCTCATCGGGACAGATTTCGAGGGTTTTACTCCAATCTGTTCACTGTGCCCAGAAAGGAGGGCAAAGTGCGTCCGATTCTGGACTTGAAAGCTCTGAACCGCTTTGTACGGGTTCGCAAGTTTCGCATGGAATCCCTGCGCTCAGTGGTGGCTGCCCTGAGTCCGGGGGAATTCATGGCCTCCATCGATCTGAAGGATGCGTACCTACACATCCCCATTTTCGAGGGTCACCAGAGGTACCTTCGATTCGCCATTGCGGAGGATTACTACCAATTCGTGGCATTACCTTTCGGTCTCGCTTCGGCTCCGCGGGTTTTTACCAAAGTGCTGGCGCCGGTTCTGGCTCTGTTGCGAGCACAGGGCATTGCTGTCTTGGGGTATCTGGACGATATCCTGATACGGTCAAACGCCAGTCAGAGCCTGGTGACCGACCTGTCTGCCACGATGCGGACACTGCAGGAGTTCGGTTGGACTATAAACATTCCGAAGTCAACTCTGTGTCCTTCGGTTCGTCTTCCCTACCTGGGATTGATTCTGGACTCTGTCCAAGCGAAGGTCTTCCTGCCGGAGGACAAGCTTCGGACTCTACAGGACGAGGTCGGGTCCCTCAGGGACAACCGGAACTCGTCTCTCCGGACATGCATGAGATGTCTAGGTTTAATGGTCTCGTCTTTCGAGGCGATCCCCTTTGCCCAGTTTCACACGCGGAGTCTCTGACCGAGTGGGACGGGCGGCCGCAATCCCTGGATCTGCGGATCTCGTTGAGCCACAGCACCAGAAGGGATCTTCTGTGGTGGCTCCAGTCCCCAGCGGTGTCGGGGGGCAAGTCTTTCCGTCCATTATCATGGACGGTGCTCACCACGGATGCCAGCCTGTCGGGCTGGGGTGGTGTTCTGGGCGTTCTGTCCACCCAGGGGACTTGGTCGGTGGAGGAGTCCTCCCTTCCGATCAACATTCTGGAATTGAGGGCGATAAAGCTTTGCCTTCTGAGATGGACGGACCGGCTTCGGGGCCGTCCAGTTCGGGTTCAGACGGACAATGCCACCGCGGTGGCCTACATCAACCATCAAGGGGGCACCAGGAGTGCCCGAGCGGCTCGGGAAGTAGCCGACATTCTGTCTTGGGGCGAGACGCACGTCCCGGCGATAACGGCAGTTCACATTCCGGGGGTGGAGAACTGGCAGGCGGACTATCTGAGTCGCCAGACCCTGGACCAGGGAGAATGGTCCCTTCACCCGGATGTCTTCCAGATGTTGTGCGCGAAGTGGGGTTCCCCGGATGTGGACCTGTTCGCGTCTCGTCTGAACAACAAGGTGGAAAGGTTCGTGGCAAGGACGCGCGATCCTCGGGCAGACGCCTCAGACGCGTTAGTGGCGCCCTGGCATCAGTATCGTCTGATGTATGCATTTCCACCAATTCAACTGCTGTCCAGGCTTCTTCGCAGGTTAGCCTCGGAACCGCACACAGTGATTCTGGTGGCTCCGGACTGGCCTCGCCGGTCTTGGTGCGCAGACCTCGTAAATCTGGCAGTCGACGCTCCGTGGCGTCTGCCACTTCGAGAAGACCTACTGTCTCAAGGGCCGATATTCCATCCTGCTTTACAGTCGCTGGCTTTAACGGCCTGGCTGTTGAAAGCCAGGTCCTGAAGGATAGGGGTCTCTCCCCTGAGGTCATTCCCACTTTGATCAAGGCTAGAAAAGCCTCTTCGGGGAAGATTTACTACCGTACTTGGAAGGCGTATTTTGCCTGGTGTGAGTCCAGGGGGTATTCCCCTCGCTCATACTCGGTGTCGAGAGTGTTGGCTTTCCTTCAAACGGGAGTGGACCAGCGTTTGGCGTTGGCCACTATTAAGGGTCAGATTTCTGCTCTGGCCGTTCTCTTTCAACGCCCTGTGGCGTCTAATTCATTGGTCAGCACCTTTGTTCAGGGGGTGCGACATTTGGCCCCTCCTAGGAGGGAACCTTTACCTCCATGGGACTTGAACTTGGTTCTGTCCGTGTTGCAACAGGCTCCCTTTGAAAAGATCAGGGAGATCTCGTTGTCTCTGTTGTCCAAGAAGGTTGCCTTCTTGGTGGCGATCACTTCGGCTCGCAGGGTGTCGGAGCTGGCGGCTTTGTCCTGCAACTCTCCCTACCTGGTGGTCCACAAGGATAAGGTAGTCCTGCAGCCTAACCCATCTTTTCTTCCGAAAAGGATCTCGGAATTTCACCTAAATGAAGACATTGTCTTGCCTTCGCTCTGCGCGAAGCCTAAGCATCCGAAGGAGGTTGCCTTACATTCCTTGGATGTTGTCCGGGCGATCAGGGTTTACCTGTCGTCCACTAAATCTTTTCGCAAGTCGGATTCCCTCTTTGTCCTTCCTGAGGGACCTCGGAAGGGCATGGCGGCGTCGGCTGCGACCATCGCCAAATGGATCAGACAGATCATTGAACAAGCCTATGCCTTGAAGGGGAAGGTTCCTCCCTTCCCTGTGAAGGCGCACTCTACCAGGTCTTTGAGTACGTCTTGGGCTTACCGTCATCAGGCTTCTGTGGCCCAGGTGTGTAAGGCGGCGACTTGGTCGTCCGTTCACACCTTCTCAAAGTTTTATAAGGTGGATGTTCAGGCATCGGCTGATGCCTCCTTTTGCCGTAAAGTTCTCAGTGCGGCAGTTTCCTAGGGGCCCTTGTTTTTGTGGGCCCTTGGATATTGGGGTGTTTTACCCCTGGGTAACTTGTTTTCCTGGGTTGTTGCTCCTGTTGAGCACGTTTTCCTGTTGCCCAATTGGTTCTCTTACTGTGGTAAGGTTCCTTTCTCTGTTGTGGGTACTGCGTTGCCTTTCTACGGTTGCGTCTCCCACCCCTCATGTCTACACTGCTTTGGGACATCCCATTGGTGAAGACTTGTGAGTGGGCGGCGATTGTAAAATCTTACCGTAAAATTCCTTTCTCTGAGTCCTCCGACAGTCGCCGCCCCCCGCCCCTCTTTTGGGGTTTTTGTGTACTCTTACTGCTATGCTACCAAACTGAGTTGGGAATGCTGGTGCAGGGAGGTATTGACTGAGGGGACAGCCCCTAGGGGTGTGTCTATGCTAAAAGCTTTTGTATTAACAATTCTTGTTGCCTAGCTACTCCTACGGAGCAAAGGTCAATACCCATTGGTGAAGACTTGTGAGTGGGCGGCGAATGTCGGAGGACTCAGAGAAAGGAATTTTACGGTAAGATTTTACAAAAATTCTGTTTTTTTCAGATCCTCAGAGAGTTCTTTGCCATGAGGTGCCATGTTGAGCTTCCAGTGACCAGTATGAGAGAGAGAAAGCGATAACACCAAATTTAACACATCTGCTCCCCATTCACACCTGAGACCTTGTAACACTAAGGAGTCACATGACACCGGGGAGTGAAAATGGCTAATTGGGCCCAATTTGGACATTTTCACTTAGGGGAGTACTCACTTTTGTTGCCAGCGGTTTAGACATTAATGGCTCTGTGTTGAGTTAATTTGAGGGGACAGCAAATTTTACACTGTTATACAAGCTGTACGCTCACTACTTTACATTGTAGCAAAGTGTAATTTCTTCAGTGTTGTCACATGAAAAGATATACTAAATTATTTTTACAAAAATGTGAGGGGTGTACTCACTCTTGTGAGATACTGTGTGTGTATATGTATATATATATATATATATATATATATATATATATATATATATATATACACACACACACACACACACACACACACACACTATGTTACCAAAAGTATTGGGACACCTGCCTTTACATGCACATTAACCTTAATGGCATCCCAGTCTTAGACTGTAGGGTTCAATGTTTAGGGATGTCTTTGGAAATGTTTGACCATTCTTCCAGAAGCCAATTTGTGAGGTCAGGCACTGGTGTTGGAGGGAAGGCCTGGCTTTCAGTCTGTGCTCTTATTCATCCCATAGGAGTTCTGTTTGGTTGAGATCAGGACTCTGTGCAGGCCAGTCGAGTTCCTCTACCCCAAACTCGCTCATCCATGTCTTTATGGACCTTGCTTTGTGCACTGGTGCACAGTTATGTTGGAACAGAAAGGGGCCATCCCCAAACTGCTTGCACAAAGTTGGGAGCATTAAATTGTCAAAAATGTCTTAGTATGCTGACGTCTTAAGAGTTCCCTTCACTGGAACAAAGGGGCCAAGCCCAACCCCTTAATAACAACAACCCCACACCCTAATCCCCCTCCACCAAATGATTTCGACCAGTACACAAAGCAAGGTCCATAAAGACATGGAAAAATAGTGTATCTTTGTATATTTGTGTGTGTGTATGTGTGAAATATATATATATATATATATATAGTCAAAATATTACAATGTAGTGTTCCATGTTTTCTCTCTATGCTAAATAAAAAAAATATACATATATATATATATATATATATATATAATATACACACAGAGCCTTGCGAAAGTATTCGGCCCTCTTGAACTTTGCAACCTTTTGCCACATTTCAGGCTTCAAACATAAAGATATAAAACTGTAATATTTTGTGAAGAATCAACAAGTGGGACACAATCATGAAGTGGAACGAAATTTATTGGATATTTCAAACTTTTTTAACAAATAAAAAACTGAAAAATTGGGCGTGCAAAACTATTCAGCCTCCTTACGTTAATACTTTGTAGCTCCACCTTTTGCTGCGATTACAGGTGTTAGTCGCTTTTGGTATGTCTCTATCAGTTTTGCACATCGAGAGACTGAAATTTTTGCCCATTCCTCCTTGCTAAACAGCTCGAGCTCAGTGAGGTTGGATGGAGAGCGTTTGTGAACAGCAGTTTTCAGTTCTTTCCACAGATTCTCGATTGGATTCAGGTCTGGACTTTGACTTGGCCATTCTAACACCTGGATATGTTTATTTGTGAACCATTCCATTGTAGATTTTACTTTGTTTTGGATCATTGTCTTGTTGGAAGACAAATCTCCGTCCAGTCTCAGGTCTTTTGCAGACTCCATCAGGTTTTCTTCCAGAATGTTTACAAAAAGTGCAGCGCTAAAGTAATTTGAATAATAATGTGGCAAGTGGAGAACCACAAAAAAAATATACAATATAAGCAAAATAGTGTCCAAAATACTGAATAAAGTCCCAAAACAGAAATGCAAATGAAAATGAATCCGCATGCAAGGTGTTGAGGAGAACAATCCTTTTCAGTGACACCCAGGGAAAAGTGGAGGATGGGGACACCTCTGTGCACAAGTATCACAAGCAGCTTACCAGAACTCCTTGGCTACTCAATTTAATGAGACAGCCTCTCCCAGCAAGATGTTATACCAATGTCACCAGCGGTTGTCAAGCTCCAATGCTTCATAATCACTCCATCATATAAGCATGAGTATATAAAAAGAATAAAAGCCCATAGCGTAATTCCGTAACATATAAAATCCAATTTATTAAAAGAATACTACTCACAGTGAGAAGGTAAAAAACAGGTACATAGAACAGTGCGGCGTCCCGCAATTGTCCAAAACAGCATCAAGCAATGTAAAGCAGCCGGCTCCGTAAGGGGGCGTGTGGACTTTGCATCTGGAGTCGCCAACGTTTCGTCATCAAAAGACTTCGTCTGGGCGTTTCTTCCAGAATGGTCCTGTATTTGGCTCCATCCAACTTACCATCAATTTTAACCATCTTCCCTGTCCCTGCTGAAGAAAAGCAGGCCCAAACCATGATGCTGCCACCACCATGTTTGACAGTGGGGATGGTGTGTTCTGGGTGATGAGCTGTGTTGCTTTTACGCCAAACATAACGTTTTGCATTGTTGCCAAAAAGTTCGATTTTGGTTTCATCTGACCAGAGCACCTTCTTCCACATGTTTGGTGTGTCTCCCAGGTGGCTTGTGGCAAACTTTAAACAAAACTTTTTATGGATATCTTTAAGAAATGGCTTTCTTCTTGCCACTCTTCCATAAAGGCCAGATTTGTGCAGTATACGACTAATGGTTGTCCAATGGACAGAGTCTCACATCTCAGCTGTAGATCTCTGCAGTTCATCCAGAGTGATCATGGGCCTCTTGGCTGCATATCTGATCAGTCTTCTCCTTGTATGAGCTGAAAGTTTAAAAGGACGGCCGGTCTTCGTAGATTTGCAGTGGTCTGATACTCCTTCCATTTCAATATTATCGCTTGCACAGTGCTCCTTGGATGTTTAACCACTTTACCACTAGAGCATTTTGCTGTCTTACGTCTGAGCCACTTTTTGCGATTCGGCGCCGTGCGACTTTAACTGACAATTGCGCGGTCGTGCTACGCCATACCCAAACGAAATTTACGTCCTTTTTTCCCACAAACAGAGCTTTCTTTTGGTGGTATTTGATCACCTGTGCAATTTGTACTTTTTGCGCTATAAACAAAAAAAGAGCGTAAATTTTGAAAAAACAACAATATTTTTCACATTTTTTTTATATGAAATTCCCCCCAAAAAAATTTAAAAATCAAAACTTTTTTAAATTTTTGGCCAATTTGTTTTCTGCTACATATGTTTGGTAAAAAAATTCACAATAAGCGTATTTTGATTGGTTTGCGCAAAAGTTATAGCGTTTACTAACAAAGGGAAAGATTTCTGTCATTTTTGGTGGTTTTTTTTTAACGCGTAATGGCAGCGATCTGCGGTTTTTTTTTTTGCGGGACTGCGACATTGCGGCGGACAGATCGGACCCTTGACTGACATTTTTGACACTTTTGGGGGTACCAGTGACATTACTGCAGTAATCAGTGCTATATATATGCACTGTTACTGTAAAAATGACACTGGCAGGGAAGGGGTTAATTTTATTGGAGAGGGAGGGGTTAATGTATGCCTGGTGCTTACTGACGTGTGGGGGGGGAGGTGACTGTGTGAGCCAGGGACAGATCGGAGTGTTCAGCTATGCTGAACACTCCGATCTGTCACTCCCTGTCACTTGGGAGATCTGCCCGCTTGTGTTTACACAGGCGGGCGGATCTCCACACTAGATCCCCGACGATCGGGGCAGAGCAGCGGCGATCGCCGCTGCTCGTCCCCTGGCCCGACTCCCGCTGTGACTGAATACAGCGGGAGCGCGCCTCCGGCTGCGCGCGAGCGCCGCCCACAAGGGGGAGTGTCTGACGATGTAGGTCTACGTCGTCAGACGATAACGAGCCACTTTGCTGCAGTAGTACTACGGTACTCAGTGGCAAAGTGGTTAAAGCTTGGGAAATCTTTTTGTATCCAAATCCGGCTTTAAACTTCTCCACAACAGTATCTCGGACCTGCCTTGTGTGTTCCTTGTTTTTCATGATGCTCTCTGCCCTTTAAACGGACCTCTGAGACTATCACAGTGCAGGTACATTTATACGGAGACTTGATTACACACAGGTGGATTCTATTTATCATCATTAGTCATTTAGGTCCTCATTGGATCTTTCAGAAATCCTCACTGAACTTCTGGAGAGAGTTTGCTGCACTGAAAGTAAAGGGGCTGAATAATTTTGCACGCCCAAATTTTCAGTTTTTTATTTGTTAGCAAAGTTTGAAATATCCAATAAACTTTGTTCCACTTCATGATTGTGTCCCACTTGTTGTTGATTCTTCACAAAAAATTACAGTTTTATATCTTTATGTTTGAAGCCTGAAATGTGGCAAAAGGTCGCAAAGTTCAAGGGGGCCGAATACTTTCGCAAGGCACTGTATATTTACTTTTTTTTTTTTTTTTTTATTTAGCATTGAGAGAAAACATGGAACACTACATTGTAATATTTTGACATCTGTCTATGTACTAACTTGTAATTTGACAAACGGCTACATTTACAGTTGAACTACTTGTAAGACCTGCTAAGAAATGTGTCATTTTTTTCAGCCAATTTTCTTAACCAGATTCCCCTGCCACAGACTTTACTAGGACTTGGCCATTTTCTCAGGCAGAGCTGGAACTGCAGTGAGAGACAGCTGCTGGGCATTTTATGGATATCCTCTTGTTCAGAGACTCTTCCAACATTGACTTCTTTTGCATCTGTAAGATGTAGTTTAAATGAATGCAGAAATGCAGAGAGCTGCAAAGGACGTTGATACAGGAAGAACACAGAACTGTGAAATGTGTTGTGCTCATTTGTTAAAGAAGGCTGAATGATAAGGATTATTTCTAATGATGTTTTTTTTTTTTTTTTTTTTTTGGTATTATATTTATGAGAGTCCATATAATTTTCACAGTGCAGCAGTCCTTTTGTTCAGCTCATAAAACATTTAATTGTTTGAAGTTTGTAAAAACAACCCAATGAGTCTAAAATTGAAATGGAAGCAAAACATTTACGTGTGTGTTTATATATATATATATATATATATATATATATATATATATATATATATATATATATATATATAATAATGTGTGTGTGTAGTGGGTGTAGAAAAGAATCACCCCCTTTTTAAAATAATCAAGTTTTTGTTGCTTTGCAGACTGAAATGAAGACAGACACCGTTTTTGTTTTATCCAACTATATTTAATAGTGCAACTTTCAAGTGAAAAATATAACCCCAACATGTCAGGATCACTGAGTTGGAAACTTGTGTTGTGTCAGTGTTTTTTTATTTTTTTCAACCACATTTTGCTTTATTACAACCTTTGGTCTGTTGGGAAATGTCTACTAACCTTGCACATCTAGACCTTGCAGTATTTGCCAACTCTTTTATGCAGAACTGCTCAAGTTCAGTTCAAATTGATGGTTTCGTTTGTGGACTGCAGTTTTTAGAGTAGAGCTCCACCCAAAAGGAGAAGTTCCGCTTTAACCGCTTCCATACAGAGCAGTTAGACCCCCTTCCTGCCCAGACCAATTTTCAGCTTTCAGCACTCTCACACTTTGAATGACAATTGCTCAGTCATGCTACACTGTAACCAAACAAAATTTTTATCATTTTTTTCACACAAATAGAGCTTTCTTTTGGTGGTATTTGATCACAACTGGGGTTTTTTTTTTTTCGTGATATAAGCAAAAAAAGAGCAAAAATTTTGCAAAAAAAACACTTTTTTTTAGTTTCTATTATAAAATTTTGCAAAAAATTAATTTTTCTTCATACATTTTGGCCAAAATTTATACTGCTACATATCTCTGGTAAAATTAACCCAAATTAGTGTATATTATTTAGTCTGTGTGAAAGTTATTGAGTCTAGAAGCTATGGTACCAATTACTGAAAATTGATCACACCAGATGTACTGATGGCCTATCTCCTTTCTTGAGGCCCTGAAATGTCAGGACAGTACAAATACCCCCCAAATGACCCCTTTTTGTAAAGTAGACAGTCCAAGGTATTTAGTAAGAGGCATGGTGAGTTTTTTGAAGTTATATTTTTTTCCCACAATTCTTGGGAAAATGAAGAAAACATTTTTTTTTCTTTTTTTTTCCCAAAACGTTGTCAATTTATAAGCTATTTCTAACACATAGCATGTACACAGCAAAAATGACACCCCAAAATTCATTCTGCTACTCCTTCTGAGTATGGTGATACCACATGTGTGAGACTTTTACACAGCCTGGCCACAAAAAGAGACTCCACGTCCAAGTAGCACCATAAGGCGTTTTAGGAGCATAAATACACATAAAACTTTCTTACTACCTATCACACTTTTCAAGGCCCTAGAGCAACAATACAATGGAAAAGTCCACAAAATTACCCCATTTTGGAAAACAAACACTCCAACGTATATTCTATGAGGCATTATGGGTCCTTTGAACATGTCATTTTTTTCCACAAGTTTTTGGAAAATGTGGGAAAAAAATAAAAACTTTTTTTTTTACACAAAGTTGTCAATTTATAGGATATTCCTAACACATAGCATGTACATCGCAAAAATGACACCCCAAAATACATTCTGCCACTCCTCCTGAGTATGGCAATACCACATGTGTGAGACTTTTTCACAGCCTAGCCATATAGAGGGGCCTAAACATCCAAGGAGCATCATCATGCATCCTAGCCACTTGCCTAGGCCTATTTTTGACATTTGGTGTTTACAAGCTAAAATCAGTTGTTTTTGCTAGAAAACTACTTAGAACCCCAAAACATTATATATTTTTTTTAGCAGAGACCCTAGAGAATAAAATGGAGATTATTGCAATATTTTTTATCACACCGTATTTGCGCAGCGGTCTTCCAAACGCAATTTTTTGGGAAAAAAATCACTTTTTTTAATTAAAAAATAAGAAACCAGTAAAGTTAGCCCAATTGTTTTCCATAATGTGAAAGATAATGTTACGCCGAGTAAATAGATACCCAACATGTCATGCTTCAAAATTGCGCACGCTCACAGAATGGTGACAAATTTTGGTACTTAAAAATCCCCATAGGCGACATTTTAAAAATTTCTACAGGTTGCTATCTTAGAGTTACAGAGGAGGTCTATGGCTCAAATTATTGCTCTTGCTCTAACGATCGCGACGATACCTCACATGTGTAGTTTGAACACTGTTTACATATGTGGGCGGGGTTTCCGTATGCGTTCGCTTCTGCGCGCGAGCTCGCGGGGACACGGCGCTTTAATTTTTTTTTTTTTTTTACTATTTATTTTATTTATTATTTTTTATTTTTACACTGTTTTTTTAAAAAAAAAAAAATTGATCATTTTTATTTCTATTGCAAGAAATGTAAACATTACTTGTAATAGAAAAAGGCACGACAGGACCTCTTTTTTGTGAGATCTGGGGTCAAAAAGTCCTCAGATCTCACAAGTACACTAAAAGATAGAAAAAAAAAAAAAAAAAATTAAAAAAAAATTAAATAAAATGAAAAAAAAAAAAAGGGACCTTTAAACTGGTTGCTAGGCAACGACGTTTGCCGTAGCTCCGGTCCTCCAAGACCATAGAGTCGAGTGAGGGCAAGCTTGCCCTCACTCGACATCCTGTCTGTGAGGATCTGGGACCGGATCGTTTTCCCCGCTGCCGGCGGGTCCGGTAAGCGGGGAAAAGGACCAGAATGCAGCGGGAGGGGGGGGCACCTCTTCCGCCACCCCGGAAGGGTGATCCCGTGGCGAATCTGCCGCTGGGACCACCCTTATCGGAAAGCCAACCGTCCACCGTTTAAAAAAATACCAGGGTTATGGCAGCTATCTGCTGCCATAACACCGGTATTTAGGTTTAAACGGACGACGTATGTTAACCTTTTTGGACTTAGACATGGTGGCTGTATGAAGGGTGACAGGTACTCGGGTACTTTGCTGGGCAGGTGACAGGTACTCTGGTACTGATGAGCAAGTGGCAGGTACTCGAGTACTCCGATAGGCAGGTGACAGGTACTCGGGTACTCTTATGGGCAGGTGACAGGCAGGTGATAGGTACTGATGAGTAGTACTGATACTGATAGGTGATACTGATACTGTACTGATGGGTACGGATGATCAGTACTGATACTAATAGGTGATAGGTACTGATGGGTACTGATGAGTACTGATGAGTAGTGATGGGTAATGATGAGCAGGTGGCAAGTACTCGGGTACTTCAGGTGTCAGGTACTCTGATGAGCAGGTGGAAGGTACTCGGGTACTCTGTTGGGTAGGTGACAGGTACTCGGGTACTCCGATGACGGGTACTCAAAGTACCAGAGTACCTGTCATCAGAGTACCCGAGTACCTGTCATCAGAGTACCCGAGTACCTGTCATCAGAGTACCCGAGTACCTGTCATCAGAGTACCCGAGTACCCGTCATCAGAGTACCCGAGTACCCGTCATCAGAGTACCCGAGTACCTGTCATCAGAGTACCCGAGTACCTGTCATCAGAGTACCCGAGTACCTGTCTTTAGAGTACCCGAGTACCTGTCATCAGAGTACCCGAGTACCTGTCACCAGCCCATCAGAGTACCTGTCACCAGAGTACCCGAGTACCTGTCATCAGAGTACCCGAGTACCCATCATCAGAGTACCCGAGTACCCATCATCAGAGTACCCGAGTACCTGTCATCAGAGTACCCGAGTACCTGTCACCAGCCCATCAGAGTACCTGTCACCAGAGTACCCGAGTACCTGTCATCAGAGTACCCGAGTACCCATCATCAGAGTACCCGAGTACCTGTCACCAGCCCATCAGAGTACCTGTCATCAGCCCATCAGAGTACCCGAGTACCTGTCATCTGAGTACCTGATGGGCTGGTGACAGGTACTCGGGTACTTTGATGGGCTAGTGACAGGTGCTCTTTATTGGGGGGGGGGGCAATCAGTGTGGTTGGGGTGCACTATGATTGGTAACTAGCTGTTACCACAATCTCCTCCTCACACAGGATCAGTGTGTGAGGAGGAGAACACGGTGACAGCTAGTTACCGTGTTCTCTGATGACATTTGTGACCGGCTGTGATTGGACACAGCCGGTCACGTGGTAAAGAGCCAATTTCATTGGCTCTTTACCTAGATCGGGGATGGGCTCTGTCCGAGGGACGAGCCTCGTCCCCGATCGCCGCGCTGCGCGCCCCCGGGGGCGCGCATTAAGGAAGGAACGAGCGGCTCGCGCTGGAGCCGCTCATGTGATCGGGTGTGATTGACACAGCCGATCACGTGGTAAACAGCCAATTTCATTGGCTGTTTACCTTGATCGGGGTTGGTCTCAGTCCGAGGGACGAGCCTCACCCCCGATCGCCGCGCTGCGCGCCCCCGGGGGCGCGCAGTAGCGGGGAGATCCGGGCGCCGTCATATGACGTCGGCCCGGATCGAGAAAGGATTTGTGCCGACGTCATTTTACATGACGCGGTACGGAAGGGGTTAAGGACTCATCCCCGGCTCCTCCGCACAATTGGCACTTTTAAGAGCGGGGGGGTTTTGTCAGGTACCTGCTTCCCACTTCGTTCTGAGCGGTGTGGCACTCGGAAACAGAAGTTCTTCTCCCTCCTCCCTGCAGTTTTCTTGGACACTGACAGGTCCCAGAAGACTGCATCCACCATTCACGATGTGCAGTGCGACTTGTGCATGCGCAGTGGGCACGCTGCTATGAAGCCGCCAACTGTCACAGCCGAGTGTCCATAGTGAAGATGCCGGCGCCGCTGATGGAGGACAGAGGGTGAAGACAGTTGGGCTGAGTGCAGCACTGGATCATGGCTGTTTTTTAAAAGCCAGCAGCTACAGTTTTTGTAGCTGATGATTTTTATTTTTTTCACAGGTGGCTGGAACTCCTCTTTAAGTCATTCCATATTTTTTCAATGTGGTGTTAGTCTAGGCTCTGACTAGGCCATGAGCACTTTCACCTTTTTCTCTTTCAACCACTGTGTGGTCATTTTTGCTGTGTGCTTTGGGTCATTGTCATTTTAGAAGGTAAATCTTCTTCCCATTGATAACATTCTGGCAGAGGGCATCAGATTTTCTCAAGTATTTTACGGTATTTTGCCCCATCCATTTTTCCTTCTATCTGGACAAGTGCTCCAGTCCCTACTGCAGAGATACACCCTCATAGCAGGATATGACCACCTCCATGCTTTACTGCAGGAATGGTGTTATTTGTGGCGCTTTTCCACTGCATAGAACCGTACCGGCTCGGCATGCTTTTGTGCTTTTCCACTGCGGTACCGCATGGTATAGGGTCGGAACGGTTCGGTACGGTATAGGTTTGCTTTTCCACTGCATGGAACCGAACGGTACGGTACGGTACGGCTCTGAAAAAACAGTACCTACTCGATTGTGGTTCCAACAGGTACCAAACTGGTACCATATCCCACAATCCTTTGCATGCAGTCACTACTAGCCACTGATTGGTCAGAGAATCACACCCACCCCGTTGTTATCCCACCCACTTAACTTTAGTACTAATTTAGTGGAAAAGCAAACCTATACCGTACCGTACCGAACCGTTCCGACACTATACCATGCGGTACCGCAGTGGAAAAGCAAACCGGGCCAAGCAGGGCCGAGTAGAGCCGAGCCGGTACTAGCCGGTACTTGCAGTGGAAAAGTGCCATTGGATGGTAAGCTATATTGGATTTCCTACAGATATATAATTTGGTTTTGAGGCCAAATAATTCAATTTTAGTCTCCTCTAACCAGAACACCTTTTTCCATGTGGCCTCAGAATGTTCAAGGTGCATTTTGGCAAAGCTGTGGCCTTTCTTGAGGAGTGGCTTTTTTTCTTGTAACCTTCCCATACAAGCCACATTTGTGAAGAATTTGTGATATTGTCGTCACATGCACACAGTCACTACACGATGTCATAAATTCCTGCAACTGCTTCAGAGTTGCTTTAGGCCTCTTGGTAGCCTCTCTGACCAGTTTCCTCCTGGCTCTTTCATCCAGTTTGGAGGAACGTTCCAATCCAGGGAGGGTCTGTGTTTTACCAGGTACCTACCACTTCTTAATAATAGACTTCACTGTGCTTCTAGGCATTGATAAAGCCTTTGAAATGTTTTTTGTATCTGTCTCCTGATTTGTGCCTGTCTACAACTTTATCCCTGACAATTTTTGACCGTGGCTTGCCACCCATAGTTGATTGTTTGTTTCAGTTTTACTACCAGTGACTGGAATGCCCCAGGAAAGCTTTTTTTTATGCTAAGCTAATCGAAATGGAAGTCAAATGGCTTTGGGTACCATTGAGAAGGCAGTTAGTTACACTAGATTATTTTTACAAGTCCTTTTTTTTAAGGGGGTAAACCTTTTTCCTACTCAGTGATTTCTGTTTTTTTTTGTGATATTTAGGGGTTATATCTTTCCCTTGGATGTTAGAAGTGGCACTGAGTATATACAGCTGGATAAAATAAAAAACTCTGTCTGTCTTTATTTCAGGCATGAATATTTTAAAGGGGGGGGGGGGGGCGTGATTCTTTTCTATACCCACTGTATATATCAATTATAAATACCTTTTTTTCCCCCCTTTAAATAAGTGGCCACAAAGCCTCCTTTCCTTCCCTTCCATAGAAACCTTCTTTTTTTTTTTTTAGAAACCTGGGCATTTTGAGTCCTGCCCACCTTTTTGTCTTAGCATCCTGTGTTGATTTCTCTATATTATAAGATAAATACTGTAATAATAAAGCGGGTTCCCGCATTTTGACAAAGATGTGCAGACCCATGTACTGGAATGCTGTAATCTTGCCATTCAAGGCCCCAAGAGATAGAAGAAACACTTTCAGGGAGTTTTACTCTGCAGCACTGCATAAAAACTAAAATATCAGTTTTGAGTGGCTTGACCCTGGGGAACTGGTATACCTGCTGTCAATAAGCCTTGCATGGATTAATAGCGGACGTGTCTCTTTTTGGGTTCATAATAGCCATAATTTCCCATACACTGTTTTCCAAATCGCAATAAAATATAGTTGGACTTTGAGTTTATTGTAAATACATAAATGCTACACTAATATTTGTTATATTTTTTTTGTATTCTAACCTGTTTAATGTAACCTGGTGATAAATAAAAATCTGTTGTAGATTTTATTTCTACACAAATTTTACAATTATACCTCTGGTATTAACAAGAAAGGTTAAAGAGGAATGTTTAAAAAAAAAAAATAGACATTTACATAAAAGCCGTTTCCTGGCTTCAACTGTAAAATGGCAGATCCTTTCATAGTTGCAATCTGACAGGCAGTAAATAGTTCATGCATCCATACCCTGTCATTCAATCACATCACTCTGATATCTCTTCAAAGGGTGACTCCACTGTGGTTGGAACAAGCAGGTTACGGGATTTATATGACAAGTTTGAAGAGGAACTTGGCAAGCGTCAGACAAAAGCAAGAGCTGCCAGGCCAGCGTGGGAGCCGCCAAAGACCAAATTAGATGAAGATTTTGGTGAGAGGATTATGTTCGAGTTCTATGCTGTTGCTATCTATGTCTAACTTTTTAATAGTAGTGTTCTATTTTTGTACAATTCTCTTTAAAGGTACTGTATATTTTTTGTATGAAACGATAAATTATAATATAAAGTCGTGTCAGTCACCAACGAACCTTTATGCCTAAATTTATAGTCATAGTTTTGTATTTCCTGAAGGGGTCAGTCCCGAAGAGCTTTCTCTTTTGCTCTTTACGTATATTATTGGTTGTTCTTCCACACTCTTTTGAGCGGCCCATTTCTTTTTTTTAGGGTTAGAGTCGGTTCACACTGGGGCGGCACGACTCTGTACTACTTCGGGGGCGACTTGTGCATTCCCATGCACCACGACTTCGGAGCGACTTGCATGGACCTCACATAATGGAAGTCTATGCAAGTCGCTCCGAGGTCGCCCCTAAGTAGTACAGTACCCTTTTTCTAAGTCGGAGCGACTTGTGACAAGTCGTCTGACAAGTCGCGCAAGTGTGAATTGAGGCTTAGTGTGTCATTGCTTTCATAACTATATCTTTATTTCAAAAACATTTGTTTTTTCTGTAATACATTTTTATTTAATAAAAAAAAAAAAAAGAAGGAACAATGAAAGTCGGTCACAGAAACATAAAATACAGATCAATAAACAAATCGATACATTGCCTTGAAGAAACAATTTGTGATCGCAAGCATGTCTTTGGAGTCAAAACTCCCCAAGGGGGGCAAGAAGCCACAACCATATGCAAAATGATAGACCAAAACTAAAATAAAAACAAAAAATTAGGTAAACACTAAATAGGGACCCAGTAAAGTAAGTCATACATCAAATGTAGGGCAGTTAGGGCTAGCTATCAACCATACCAAGGGTGAACCTGTCTGGTGCCCTGACTAACTCTTCACTGTTCATGGAGGAAGATGCCAAGCCAACTCTCCCTGCCTAAAAACACCCTGCAGCCGATGGATTCCTGGAAAAAAAACACCACACAGCCATCCCCATGAGGGATAAGTACAAGAAGAAAAAAAAAAGACGAGAAAAGGGGGAGGAAGGGAAGTTAACTAAACTCTCTAGGCCATTGGAGCACTCCGTCCGAAAGAGAGGGAATCACCCATTTGAAGCTTACCAGTATTACATGACCTAAATTAGGTATAGTATACTCTCATAGCCTTGTTCATACTTAGATCATGTCATATATCAACATGCATGTATAGTAGATTTGGAAGAAACCTTATATGTATTTCAGTAAAGCAACTGCTGATTTGTGCCATAGCAATAAGTGCATAAATCCATCCGTAAATCATTCCATATAAATAAAGAATTACAAAATTCTTAGGAGAAAAGGAACTGGAACTAGAACAGAAACACAGTCAAACTTAACAACAAAAATGTAGAGAACGGTTGTAACTCCCAGTAGAGAAGCTATAAATTACCCATTTCCATTGTGATTAATGAACCTATACAGTCATGTCATGTTAGAGGCCATAGGGTGTGTTGTCAACCAGTTCCCCAATTTTTATTAAATGTATCAACTAAAAAGTCTGTTTCTAAAAAAAAAAATGATTTTATTGTTATTTTGTGCGACCTGAGATGAGATGAGTTTACTAAGCCCAGCTATGTTTAGCGTTTTAAAGAAAATGCAAGTATTCTTAGCAGAAAATGTCATATATTGCATGGTATAACACTGTATTTGGCTAATTCTGGGTACAAGAAATTGTGCTTTGTACAACATTTGGAAACAGAGCTGCAATTTTGTGTTGGCGTTTTGTTGTACAGTATTGTACTGTCATGTCTAAAGCTGTGTAGTATGTTTTAGGCCATTTTTATCAGTTGCTATGATACTATGATACCTATGTAATGGTAAACTAAACCATGGCATTTCTCTTACAGTCCCATCTAACAGTGGCTTCGCACGGAGGCTGTAGCAGACTATTTATTGCTACTTCTTTATTGTCATAGCAATTCCCAGATAGTAACTGGTAAAAGCCTGGAAATCAAAAATTTGACAGTTAAGCTTGGTTCACACATGTCTGCCCACAGTTTCTGTGCAATTTTTTAAATGAGTATGGTGTGATTCAGCTGCAAATTTTTACTTGAAGTTGCACAGGACTACTTTTAACCACTTAAGGACATGCAAGGCCATTTTTTGAAATTTCGCACTGCACGACTTTAACTGGTAATTGTGCAGTCATGCAATTCTGTACTCAAACAAAATGTATGTCCTTTTCTTTCCCACAAATAGAGCTTTCTTTTGGTGGTATTTGATCACCACTGGGATTTTTGTAGGCCAAAATGTATTTAGCTACATGTCTTTAAAAACAAAAAAAAAATCTCAATAAGCGTATAGTTATTGGTTTGCGCAAAAGTTATAGCGTCTACAAAGTATGGTGTATATACTGAAATGTACGCAGCTTTTACTTTCTGACTGCATATCTCATTTCTTGAAGTTCTAAAATGTCAGGACAGTTCAACCCCCCCCCCCCCCCAAATTACCCCTTGCTATTTGCTGAGATGCATGTTGAGTCTATTGGATATTTTATATTTTGCCACGTTTCTTGGCATGACATGGCCCCACTGGACTGGGGCTGGCCGGCGAGTTAAAAGTCTTGCCAGGACGCTCAGACCTGGTCACGACATGAGTCGCGGCATACCTCTGGCCCGCAGCACCCCCATTCCAAGATGGTGCGGTGGTCTGCCTGGAGTGGTGCCCACCCGGTTCCATGGTGTGGTAAGTAGTATACCCCCTCTCCCTTGGTGGACTTTCGGGGTGGACATATGCTTCTCCCTGGGATAGTCAGACCCCTGGTTTCTCCTCCATTCACCCCAGCCCCTCTAAACAGTCACTGTGTGTCTTTTGGCCTACTGGGCCATGTGGCTGCTTTGGGCGCTGCTGTTGGGGGGGAAGGGCGGCCTCAGTAAGTTTAGCTGAAGCCCCCAACTCTCTCCCTGGGCATCTGCCGGACTGTGAATCCGGGCAAATGTGGCTGGGCATCCACAGAAATTTAGTCTGCCGCCTGTGACATGATGGACCATATGGTTAGCCTGACGAACGCTTGAATAGGGTGGCGCTGTTGGGGCGCTTCATTTTTAGTGACAGTGTAGCATCCATTATTGTTTGGGCGAGGGTACTCTGCCTGTGCATCTGCGATACGGCGAGCCTATTATGTCCTCTATGGAGGGCGACCCTTTTGCTTTTTTGCGGGGTCGAATAGGCGGTCCTTTTGTGGACCTTTGGCGGGCGTCTCCTTGGGGGACTGAGGTTGGCAGCCTGCCCTGCTTGTTATATTTTAGGGTGAGCTTAATATTTAGCGACCCTACTGGGTCTGCGTCCACGCACGTTGAGTGCTCTGATAGTGAGGACGATTCCTCTTTTACCGCATGTGCACATGAAAGGCTCTGGTGGATGCACTGTTTGTATCGGTGCGGGAAATTTTAAACATGGGGGATGCTGCTGCGTCAGAGGCGCCGGTCCCCCTTGGTGCCCACAGATCCTCTAAAGTGGCAAAGATTTCCCGCCTACTGTGACAAAATTGTCATGAGTCATTGGAGTTGTCCTAAACGCTATATGGCGGTGCCTAAGCGTTTCGATAAATGGTATACATTAAGTTGTCTCTGTTGAATAATTGGGCAGTTCCACCTGTGGTGGACTCTCAGGTCTCCTGGATGAATAAATCCACCCTAATTCCGGTGGAGGAGTCTCCGGTATTCAAAAGATTCTTTTGACGGGAGAGCCGAGACTTTGGTCCACTACATGTTTACTGTGGCCGGTTCTGTCCTTAGGGCGCTGTTCACCATAGCATTTGGTGTCCCAAAATTTACCGGAGTGGGCAAAGCTTTTTGTGCCAGGATGTGGAGGGGGAAGAGCTTCTCCCTGCCTTTGCAGAGCTGGCGGACCAGTTGGTCCAGGGATTGCAGTTTGTCTGTGATAGGTCTATGGCTGCGGCTTCTTTAGTCACTAGGCTGTTCATGACAGCAGTGGTCCTTTTCACGCAGGATATGGCTGAAATGCTGGTCTGCGGACCAGACTTCCAAGAAGGCCTTATCTGATCTTCCTATTGTAGGGGATCACCTGTTCGGATCCTCCCTGGATGATATCATTAAGCAGGATTTCAAGAAAAGAGATCTAAGTCTGTAAGGACCTCCTCTGGAGGTTCCAATAGGACCTGGTCTGGTGGGCCAAGAGTGGGTGCTTCCGGACCCATGGACCTCCCTGATTCAAGACAAGTGGGTCCACGAGCTGATACGGTCTGGCTACAAGATCGAGTTTTGGGCTTATCCTCCAGAAAGGATCTTTCCTTCCTACCTGCGTTTATCCCCAGACCACCTGAGAGGTCTCTTCGGGGTGATGCAAGACTTGCTACTACAAGAGGTGATTGTTGAGGTCTCAGAATTGGAATGTTTTTTTCATGGGTTTTATTCAAACTTGTTTACAGTTCCCAGGAAGGAAAGCGAGGTACGACCAATATTGGACCTCAAAGCTCTGAACCGCTTGTGCGGATACAGATGTTCCGAATGGAGTCCATTCATACGGTAGTGGAATCCCTACATCAGGGAGATCTTCTGACCTCTACCGATATCAAGGGCACTTGCCTTCATATTCTGTTATATGTCGGTCATCCACGCCTCCTCAGTTTGCCGTGGGCTGGGAGTATTATCAAGAGATCTTGCCTCAGCTCCTCAGGTCTTTACAAAGTGTTTGCCCCAGTGTTGGGATTGTTGCGCCAACGGGGGATTGCGGTACTGGAGTACCTGGATGACCTTCTTCTGCGAGCAGAGTCTCCTACTGCTCTGACAACTGGGAGATTACTGTGCAGACTCTGGAGTTCGGTTGGAAATTACATTTCCAGGTATTGGCTCTGGTTCATTCCACCTAGTGGGACTCTCTGGGTCTGCTCTGGACTCGGCCTCAGCACGGGTGTTCCTCCTATGGGACAAGCTCCAAAATCTGCAGGATTGTTGTCCAGCAGTCGGTCATCATTTAAAACTGGCATGCGGTTGCTGAGTCTGATGGTTTCTACCTCCGAGGTGGTTCTGTTTGCACAGTTCCTCATGAAACCTCTGCAAAGAGAGATTCTTGCCATGTGGGGCAAGAATCCACAGTCTCTAGACTATCTGATCCTGTGAGTCTCTGATTATGTGGCTTCACTCTCCGGCGCATTGACAGGGAAAATACTCCTTCCCCTGTACTGGACGGGGGTCACCACGGATGCCAGCCTGTTCGTGTGGGTTTGCGTTTTTGGCACGGATTGTGCTCAGGGGGTCTGGACTCTGGAAGAATCCAGACTACGGATGGCTATACTGGACATTTCCGTCGGAGGTGTTTCATCAGTTGGGGAACTCCCGAGGTGGTCCTGTTGGTCTCTCGTCTCAACAGGAAGGTGCTTAAGTTTGTGGCACGGTCTCGGGATCCTCTGGCTGGTGCCACAGATGCACTGGTGGGTCCTTTGGGGCCAGTATCTTCTGCTATACGTCTTTCCTCTTCTAGAACTTCTGCCAAGATTCCTGTGTAGGTTCGAGGCAGACTGGTCTCGCCGGTCTTGGTACGCAGATCTGATATGGTTGGTCGCCGATGCTCCTTGGAGACTTCCTCTTAGGGGAGATCTGTTAGCCCAAGGGCCAATCTTCCATCTTGCCTTACAGTCGCTGGCTTAATGGCTTGGCTGTCAGAAGCCTGGTGCTGAAGTATTGTGGGTTGTCTAAATAAGTGATTACCACACTGCTGCAGGCTAGTACATCTACTTCTAGGAAGATTTACCATCACATTTGAGGAGCGTACTTTGTGGGTATGAATCTCTTGGGTTCACCCCCGCTCCTTTTTGGTGACTCAGAGTTTGGCTTTTCTCCAACGAGGTGTTGAGCAGAGTCTGGCCTCAGGTACCATCAAGGGCTAGGTTCAGCCTTGGCAGTTTTCTTTCAATGACATTTGGCTACACATTCTTTGGATCGCCCCTTTGTTCAGGGGATTCCCCACTTGGCTCCCCCAGTGCAATCTCCATTGCCCTCGTGGGATCTCAACTTGGTGCTGTCGGTTCTTCAGTAACTGCCGTTAAAAAATATTTGCGCGATTCCTCTCCTTACATTGTCCCAGAAGGTAGCCTTCTTGGTGGCTTTTTCTTCTGCACATAGGGTGTTGGAGCTGGCAGCTTTGTCTTGTCGTTCACCTTACTTTGTGGTTCACGGAGATAGAGTGGTGCTTCGTCCTTGTTAGTCGTTCCTTCCTAAGGTTGTTTCTGGTTTCCATCTGAATGAAGACATGATGTTGCCTTCCCTGTGTCCTAAGCCTAGGCATCCCAAGGAGATTGCCTTGCATTCTGTGGCTGTGGTTCGGGCGTTCAGGGTGTACCTGGCGGCTACTGAGTCGATTAAGAAATCAAGCTTCTTATGGATGGACCTTGTACTGTCTTGGCATTTCATGGCCTCCAAAACTGTGATAGGTAGTGGGGAGTGAAATCAACAATTTATGCCCTTAGAAAGCCTTAAGGCGGTGATTGATATTAGGGGTCCTGTACGCGGCTAGACTGCCAAAAAGTCTCACATGTGGTATCCCTGTGCTCAGGAGAAGCAGCAGAATGTATTTTAGGGTGTGATATCACAAATACCCATTGCATGTTTGAGCAATATATCATGTGACAACTTTGTGTAAAAAAAATAATAATAATAATTCCCAAAACTTGTGGCAAAATACAAAATATTCCATGGACTCAACATGCCTCTGTCTATTTTTCAAAATGGGGCCTTTTGTTTTTTTTGTGCTATCTTGACATTTCAGGGCCTCCGAAACTGTGATAGGTAGTGAGGAAGTAAAATGAGCAATTTACGCCTTTAGAAAGCCTGAAGGCGGTGATTGATTTCTGGGGTCCTGTACATGGCTAGGCTCCCAAAAAGTCTCACACATGGGTTATCCCTGTACTCAGGAAAAGCAGTAGAATGTATTTTGGGGTGTAACTCCACATATGCCCATGGTGTTTGTGAGCAATATATCATTTAGTGACAACAAAAAACAAACAAAAACGAAAAAAAAAAAAAATTGCCATTTTCCCAAAGCTTGTGGCAAAATATAAAATATTCCATGGACTCAACATGCCTTTCAGCAAATAGCTTGGTCTGTCTAATTTCCAAAAAAGGGTTATTTGTGGGTGTTTGAACTGTCCTGGCATTTTATGCCTAATATTAAAAGCTTATGCCACACATCACCCACTCTTCTAACTACTTGAAGACCAAGCATTTTCTGACACTTTATGTTTACATGAAAAAAAAATATTTTTTTTATTAGAAAATTACTTAAAACCCCCAAACATTATATATATATATATATATATATATATATATATATATTTTTACAAGCAGAGGTCATGGTCGGTGGGTGTTGCAATTTTTTTTGTCAGAGTATTTGCGCAGAGATTTTCCAAACACAATTGTTTTGGGATAAAAAACACTTTTTTGAAATTTAATGCACAAAAACACAATATTTTGCCCAAATGTTTGGCAAGTTATAAAAGATATTATGCCGAGTACTTGGATACCAAACATGACATGCCTTTAAATTGCGCACGCCCATGCAGCGGTGACAAACTACGTATATATTTAAAAGCCTTTACATGTTACCACTTTAAATTAACAGAGGAGGCCTACTGCTAGAATTAGGGCTCTCGATCTGACGTTTGAAGTGATACCTCACATGCATGGTGCAATTGCTGTTTACATACCACACGAGTCCAATGCTTGCATTCACCTTTGCACACAAAAAAGGGGGGCAGGTGTGCTTTCATTTTTTTTTTATTAATTATTTTGCTTTTTTATTTTATTTTTACACCTTCCATTTCATTTTTTTTGTATCACTTTTATTGTTCTCACAGGGAATGAAAATATCCCCTATAATAGCAATAAGTAGTGACCGGTACTCTTTTTTGTGAAAAAAATGGGGTCTATTAGACTCTAGACCTCTCCTCTGCCCTTAAAGCATCTGACCACACCAAGATCAGTGTGATAAGATGCTTTCCCAATTTAAATATGGCACTATTTATATCCATGTAGCTTTCGGCATCTTAGGTCATAGAGATGGTTGCAGCTGTTCTGGTCTCCGATCAGCTGTATCGTCCGCTAACAGAATCACCGGCTGCATTCTCGGGTTTACCCAGTGTGACAGGAGAGCTCGAGAAAACTGTGGAAGGTGGCGGGGGAGGGAGATCCCAAAAAATGATATCCAGATGATGCCTTAATCTGCAGACATCATCTCGGTATGACTGCTCAAAATCCAGCGACGTTGTTGGGCATATCTTTTCATGCAGCTTGTGGGCTGCATGAAAAAAGAGAACCTCTCAGATTCTTGCTCGCTCTCAAGATGGACTATGTTATTTGAGCTGTGCACATGACTACAATTAACATGCATAGCTCGTTCTCAAAAAACTTAATGATGAGGAAAAGGGGAGGTTAAAGGAGACAACGTAGCAAAGAATGTGAACTGTTTTCAGCTGACGTCACTCAGCTGGTCCAGGCTCTGAAAAGATCCTGACAGTATGGTCAGTATCCACCCAGAACCCTGGATCAGCACCCGGCTTGGCCTCTTTTAAAAGTCCATACTTCTCTTTTAATGAGAAGGAATAGAAAAATAGATTTAGTAGTGTATGTGTCTGAACTATTTTTGGAGAATAAAGATATAGTTTAGTGTCTCTTTAAGAATCTTAATTTTAGCAATGGGACTGTAATTTTTAATTCTTATTAGGCTCAACTTAAATCTTTTTGAAAAGTAGTATTATTATTCAGGAGTGTTAGCTTTATGAATTATTTGTGTGCTAGGAATTGGAAAATAGAACCCTGAATATAGACATAAACTTTCTCCATTCTTCAAAATAATGTTGATAATGTCTGTGGATACACTTTAATTTTTTTCCTAAATTGGTCATGTCATGTCACAGGTTTATAGAACGGAGAAAGTCACCCTTCAGAGGTGGCCACAAACCCACTTCCCCATGGCTATTTTGAGGATGTTTTTGGGCTATATGGCTGTGTCTGTGCAGCTGCTACATCCCCATAGACTTAAACTAGTGGCTAAAGCTGCATAAACAAGGTGTTCAGTCCCTGGGTGTCAGAGCCCATCTGAATGAGGCCTTAGAGTAGTATAGATCTCTATAGAAACAGTGGGTATCAGTATAAAATTTTGATTCAACCATCTTTAAGCATGTTTGGACTAGACTAGCCACCACATAGCTGATCTCTGCCTTGGGTGACAGGTGTACCTGGACATTTTGGAAAGGTGGGGTTACAAAAAAAAAATACTTATGGCAACAGATTGTTAAATGCAAATTAACGAATTTAATGAACAAAAATTACCTTTTACATTTTTGTAACTATGTCCTAAATAGTTGCATATTACCACTCTTTTAAAAGTGTATTAGCCTACATAAATTATTTCAGTTTTATGTGTTCCAGATAAGATCCTTTTACCTCATTAAAGAGAAGTGGGAAGTATATAATACCTGAAAACGTCCATGAAGAATAACACACCTTGAGAAATCTTAACCTCAAGGTCCAGCAAATTATTCTTAAGTTGAATTAATGAATCATCAAAGGCGGCAGTTTCCTTGAGCCTTCTGAACTTGTACTGGTTTTGCTTCCATTAAAATTATTTCATTAAACCCCCTACCTCATGAAAGACTTTTTCACAGGGTAGTTGCCAATGTTATAACATATCATTAACCTTGCTGGAAAGACAATTTCAGTGATTTAGATCGCCATTAAGAAGTGTTATGAAGTTATTTCAATGTCAGTTTTTATAATAAAAAATGAAACTTGGGTAGAATCTATAGATAAAATAAGCGCATTTTCTTAAAGTTGATATCACCAGCAAAATATACAGTATAGTTGACTTTTCTTTACATTTAGACTACCTTCTATCTATTTATTAAGGTTGTGTGCAGACTGTGATAGCTTGAATGCCTCACATTTTACCTTTGTTATTTGAGTACATTTACTGTAGAGATAACTTCTAGTGAACATGGGTATCACTGTTTTTACCTTGCTTTTAATTAACTTAACGCATGTCAGGTGTGTTTGCTAATGTGTAGTGCACTTGTGTTATCAGCAGCAATGCCCAAATACAAATGCAGTTCAATCTACAGTGGTCTGGAGTATTCTCTGGGTCTCACTATCAAGGACAGCAATTGCAAGGGCTCACACACACACACACACACACACACACACACACGTGTATACCATATTTCTCCACCTGGGAATCACAGATGTTGATATATAGCCACAGGCTATACAAATCAATGACAGACTGTGGTTGCATGTGTCTAGAAATACTCTGAATCCTGCTGGTGTATGCCCATATGCATCTGCGTGCAAGAGCCCCGATGCAGAATTAGAGTGTGATTTTTTAGTTGAACTTCAGTTTGTCTTTATGTCCTGCTGTACATAATGTTATGTACAGCAGGACTGAGCAAGGAGAAGCACTGTCAGGTTGTCAAGTTAGAAACTTGCTGTTTAGAAGAAAAAAACATTGATGTGACCTCAGCAGTGTCTAGCCAAAGGCGGTATTAGGTGCTGGATCAGGATGTATTAGGTTAGATAAGGTAATTTTGCATTACCTCAAAGGTAAAAGATTGAGTTCAAGGACCTGGCTATTTTGATTGGCAGTTCTAAGTCAGTCATGGCAGTGGCTGAACAGACTTGCATGTTTTTAGGCCTGTAATTCCACATGCATTTCAGTCCTATATTTGGGTGCTTTCAGTACACACATATTTAACAGCATTAGAGACTGTATTTTGTGACAATGTCACATGTTTTTGAAGAAGCTCTTGGTCTTTCAAGTATCCCAGTATCCTATAATTTATAACCAAGCCAATAGTTTTAATTAAGTAACTTTCAACCTGTGAGAGGCGTTATTGATAGACAAACAGATTTATTTTCTTATATTCTTTTAACGTGCCAACATATCCTGACAGGTAAGTATACTTATTTTGTTCCAAGATATGTCACCCCTCAGGGTATTCTTTACCCTATTGCAGTTATGCACCAATCACTTGTTTGCCTTACTGTCAAGGTCTTACCTTGCCTTTCTGTTAGCAGCCATCTTGAACATGTGCAAACTGCTGTCTTTTATAAACTCTGATTGCATCATCACTTGCCTGCTGCCTGGGCATCGCTCAGTGATGATGTTGCACACCTGACTATGCAGTATCTCACAAACGTGACCCCTCACATTTTTGTAAATATTTTATTATATCTTTTCATGTGACAACACTGAAGAAATGACACTTTGCTACAATGTAAAGTAGTGAGTGTACAGCTTGTATAGCAGTGCAAATTTGCTGTCCCCTAAAAATAACTCAACACACAGCCGTTAATGCCTAAACTGGCAACAAAAGTGAGTACACCCCTAAGTGAATGTTTCCAAATTGGGCCCAAAGTGTCAATATTTTGTGTGGCCACAATTATTTTTCAGCACTGCCTTAACCCTCTTGGGCATGGGGTTCACCAGAGCTTCACAGGTTGCCACTGGAGTCCTCTTCCACTCCTCCATGACAACATCACAGAGCTGGTGGATGTTAGAGAACTTGCACTCCTCCACCTTCCATCTGAGGATGCCCCCACAGATGCTCAATAGGGTTTAGGTCTGGAGACTTGCTTGGCCAGTCCATCAGCTTCTTTGGCAAGGCAGTGGTCGTCTTGGAGGTGTGTTTGGGGTTGTTATGTTGGAATACTGCCCCGCGGCCCAGTGTCCGAAGGGAGGAGATCATGCTCTGCTTCAGTATGTCACAGTACATGTTGGTATTCACAGTTCCCTTAATGAACTTTAGCTCCCTGGTGCTGGCCGCACTCATGCAGCCCCAGACCATGACACTCCCAACAAAAACGGTGTACAGAGATTTGTTGATGGATCCTACCTCAATGAGGTCAATATTTTGTGTGGCCACAATTATTTTCCAGCACTGCCTTAACCCTCTTGGGCATGGAGTTCATCAGAGCTTCACAGGTTGCCACTGGAGTCCTCTGTCACTCCTCCATGACAACATCACAGAGCTGGTGTATGTTAGAGAACTTGAACTCCTCCACCTTCCATTTGAGGGTGCCTCACAGATGCTCAATAGGGTTTAGGTCTGAAGACTTGCTTGGCCAGTCCATCAGCTTCTTTGGCAAGGCGGTGGTCGTCTTGGAGGAGTGTTTGGGGTCGTTATGTTGGAATACTGTCCCGTGGCCCAGTGTCCGAAGGGAGGAGATCATGCTCTGCTTCAGTATGTCACAGTACATGTTAGCATTCATGGTTCCCTTAATGAACGTTAGCTCCCTGGTGCTGGCAGCACTCATGCAGCCCCAGACCATGACATTCCAACAAAAACGGTGTACATAGATTTGTTGATGGATCCTACCACAATAAGGTATCACCCGCCTGCATCTAATACACGTTTATGCAACTAAAAGGATATACAGTAGAATTCTTGAAGACTATCAATGTGCAAGTGCGAGGATTGGATGCGCAGAAATGTTTTTTTTGGGCACAAATGATGTCACAATTGGATTGGATTGCTAACTTACAGATTGACAATCTTTTAGCAGGATGATTGAGACCGTTGGCATTTATGTACAAGATTTTGATGGTCATGGCAAAGTTTTAGAAGTGGTGTAGATTTGGAGAGGGGCTTGTGGCTTGTCATTGTTCTTGACTCTTGAGCAGAATAAGTACCCCAAAGCAGTGGGGCGCAGAAGTGAAGATATATAACCTGTATGAGTGATGTTCAGCAGTTGAGGAAATTACTTATAGGAACTCATAGCAACTAGGGATGATCGAACAGTTTGGGTCGACCATCGGTTCGACCCGAACATTGGCTGTTCGAGGTTCGGCCGAATTCCGAACTTTTTGCGGAAAAGTTTGGAATTCGGCAACCAGAACCGACCAAAATGCAATGGTACAGGAAATGGGCTTTAAAAGCTCGTGATTGGACCAGAACCATCAGTAAAAGCCAATTGAGGGGGCAGGAGAATGCTAGGAATGTGATTGGAGAGACTAGGGGGTCCATAGGCCAATCATTAGTGAATACGCCCCCCAGTATATAAGATAGCCCCCGCCAAATTCCTAGCATTTTAATACAGGGACATGGAAGAGAGTGGAAGCAGTTCTGTTACTTCTGCTACAAAGTGTCATTTAGCAATTTTTAGTGTGAGGAAAGGGATATCTAGTGTAGTTAGGGTGCTATTTTCCACTATAGTTAGTTTTAATAATCTAGTTTCTGTAGGGAAAGTGTTAAGTGTAAGGGGACCGTAGTGTAGTGTAGGGTTAACTGACTCTGACTGCTATGGCAGGGTGACAAAACCCTTCCATGTCATGGTGACCGCTATAGAGAAAAGATTGTTTCTCTTAGGTCACTTACAGAACAGCGATATGGCTTCTCGCCTATCTCCCAGCTTTTTGCTGCAGGCGTTTATAGGGCTTTTTTGAGGACATGTTTGGAGTCAGGCATGACATCTGAACTTCTGTGTAGGGGTATATATACATACACCCATGTCTGTATATATACACATACACATATATAGGTGTGAAAGTAGCAGAACACTATGTTTGCGCTAATGAAATAATTAACACCAATATGTTTCCGCTCCTATCACACCTATGTATGTGTATATATACATATAAGTGTGTGTGTGTATATATACCCCTATACAGAAGTTCAGATGTTTTGCCTGCCTCCAAAGACCCACAAATAATGCCCAAAATAAACGCCTGCAACAACACCCCTGTGCATTTTTTTTTGGCGCAGGCAGAGCTGAAACTTCACAGGTACACTTTTTAGACCCCCCAGACACTAAGGCTCCGTTCACATGTCAGCGTATGGATCGCAGGCAGAACCGTCGCGGTTCCGCCCGCGATCCGGAGATTATTGCAAATCGCGGGACACCTGTGCGTTGCCCGTTGATTTGCAATAGCCCCCCAAACGCTGAGCGATGTTGCCGCGATTTCCGCCTGCCGAATCGCGGTAACATCGCGCAAAAAAAATCTCGGGACGCAATACGCTCCAAAGAAGCTCTTGTACTTTTTTGGGCATAATGCGTCCCGTGATTTTTTTTACTGCGCAATGTTACCGCGATTCGGCAGGCGGAAATCGCGGCAACATCGCTCAGCATTTGGGGGGCTATTGCAAATCAACGGGCAACGCACAGGTGTCCCGCAAATTGCAATAATCTCCGGATCGCGGGCAGAACTGCGGCGGTTCTGCCCCCGATCCATACACTGACATGTGAACGGAGCCTAAATCCAAAGAAATCTCATTTTTTTTCCAATAATTTTTTCAATAATTGGCTCCCTTTAAAAAATGACAATTTTTAAGAACTTTTTTTTGTGTGATTAATAGTCCCTGGGGCATGACCCAGAACCCTAGGCACTTTTTAGGGGCATTTATTGGGTTTTAGGGCTTCGAAATGGTGTTTTTTGATTACCGAAGTTCGGGTCCCATTGATTTCAATGGGGTTCTGAAATCCGGGCCGAATTTTTGGGAAGTTCGGGTGTTCTGGTCGAACCGAACTTTTGAAAAGTTTGATCATCCCTAATAGCAACCAGGTGCAGCTGCACTTAAAAAGCTAAAGGAACAAAAGAAAACTTGCTCTAGGTTGGTAGGCACAACCGGTGCCAAGGAATGCAAGGTAGGGGGTAGAGAGTTCTTACGACCAAGCGAGGGTATCAGGCCGCTTAGCTGCGCACATTCCCGTGTCTGCTAATTAGCTTAATGGTTTTTGTTGGATCTTTGTGGTAAGGGGTGAGCATGCTGGTTTCTTGTGGTGCTCTGATCAATTGGGACTACGTCAGATTCATCAGGAACAATACCCCATTCCTGTAGGAGTCGTATCCCGTTGTGCACCGAGGATACCGTATGCTTGGGTCCATTGTGAGTGATGGATATTCTGGCAGATCCTATCCATTGGTACTGGATATAATTGTTGTGAAGCTTCTTGGTGATTGTGTAAAGCTGTCTACGGAGGCTCAGGGTGTGCTTAGATAGGTCTGCAAAGATTTGCAGCTGGCCATAGGGGTCAGGTAGGGTTCCTCATGCTCTGGTTTTCTGCATAAATTACTCCTTCATGTGGTGAAAGTGAATCAGAAGAATCACATCTCTGGGCACAGTATCTGAGAGGAATGCAGGTTTTGGCAACCTGTCAATGACCAGCTCAATGTTTTTCTTGTCAGGAAGTATGGCTTTAATCAGGCCTCGGGCGTATGAAGATAGATCAGCGGGTTGCACCGATTCCGGAAACCTGCAAATTTTATTGTTACAACGGGACCTATCGTCTGTGTCTGCTATTTTGTCTTTTATCCATCTAGTGTTATGAGCCTGGTCCTCCTGAGTGTTGATAATGTCATTTACAGTGTTAGTAAAGTCTCCTATGTTCGCTTTAATGTGTGAGACCCTAACCTCCAGCACATCAAATCAATGCTGTGGCCGAATCTCTGCATGAGGGAGAGCATGTCAGACTGTAGTAAGCACCTCAAGGACATTAACATGTCCTTGAGTGTAGTGTCTATCACCAGTTGTCCCACAGTGGGAAACGTAGCTATGGAGTCAGGCTGGGGGCTCTGTAGTGGCAGTATATTAGACAGTGAAGAAATTTGGCTCAGCTCAGAGCGGATTGCGGCAGCATCCAGGCGCATTTTTGCCTTTGCTGGGCTGCTGGAGACGGAACTGAATGGAGGAGACAGTGTGGACTCCGCTCTGGAGCTTGGGTAAGTGTCCAGAGCCTCCTGAGAGAGAGCAGGTTGCGCCGGATGAAGGGAGAGCAAAGCCACGGGCGTTGCATTCAAGGTCCAGCCGCAGCGCCATCTTGGCTGCGCCTCATGGTCGACTGGAACAATTAGGCCGTCAGTTTGCTGGGAAGCCTATCATCTTAAATTTTTAGTAAAATGCCTTCTGGGTGTTGCGGGGTAAGATGCTTGGCTCGGGTGCGCTGGTGGCGACAGCGGGAAGTGGGCAGACGCTGGTTATAGCGTGCCGGTGTGCGGAGCTCCTTCTTTATGCAGCCATCTTACTAGCGCGCCGGTGACGCCGCCCCAGGTACCTGGTTTTGATGGGTACCCGCTCCCACTTCTGGCTCAGTTCAGCCCCCTTCTTTTCCCCCCGTAGCCGGCCCATTCACATGGCACACCCTGCTTCATTCATGAGTAGAAAGAAACCAGCTGTGAAGACGCAAGGCTTCACTGCCTGTTTCTCTTAGTCAAGATGGCAGTGCAAGCACCCAATAGCTGATTGAAAAATCGTCTCTGGTGAGGACACCGCTGGATCCCCTGACAGGTAAGTGTCCTAATATTAAAAGTCAGCAGTTACAGTATTTGTAGCTGCTAACTTTCTGTCTCTGAAGAGCTAGGGGCACATTTCCCAGCAGGTTTTCAGTCTAAGTTGGGGAAAACGCAACTGAAACATGGCCGTAGCAACTATGAGACAGTAGACTTCTGACAGTAGGAGTGGGTGGCAAGACCCATGGCATCAGAAAGAGTACACAGGACATGATGTATTACCAGGTGCTGCTGTAAATGGCCTTTGAACCCTGCCTGAGATCTCACTACTTGATGTTGGTCAAGTTGAGCTAGAGTGCCTAGGCTCCCACAGTCAGATAAGCTTTTTAAAATGAGTGCAGTGCTACATAATACTTTTCTTATTAATTTAGAACTCTGCACTATACTGTTGTGTGGTGTTGCTTTGTATTTTGCTAGTATGCAAAGTGCTCCTCCAGACTGCTCGTACAAGGCATAAATGGGGTTTTTCAACACTGGGCTTATTTTTCCTTTTTAACTACAATATATATATATACATACAGAATAAAGCTAGTTTATTTCTAAAACCTCTGAATCCTTTGTAACTTTTATTGTACATAGATTTTAAAATGATTCCATTTTTTTAACCCTGAAAGGTAAACTGCCTTTTTTGGATTGTTTCCTCATTTTTACCTGGTCTGGCCAACTCTAGACACTTTTAGGTAAAACAACAAAACTGCATAATGTACAGCCTTCTCTTCCTTTGTGTACATTTGATTAGTGGGCTGTACAGTCCTGGGCTAGGCGAAGACTTCATATAATGCTGTCAGGGTATTGCGTTTATCTTTTTGAAAGCATTAGCCACGTAACATGGTTCATATTAGAATTGACTTTTATGAAAGGTCATTGAATACTCAATGTGTGCCAAGACAGCATGAGTTATCAAAGCAGTGAGAGTTATACTGTGGTTCATAGTGCAGTCACTGCAGTTGCTTTGGTACCAGACTGACATACAATATCTTTGCAACCTTGAGAAACTTGCCTTTATGCTATATAATAACAGTCGGTGTGATCTGTGAGCATGTGTCATGGTTAAACCACAGAATTATGTTAAGGTCCTTGGTCGTGTAAGGATGGAAATGATCATATATTAGAGATGTGCCTCACTTGTTCCTTTTATTTACAGAAAGCTCCAGTGATTCTGACTGTGATACGGATGATGATAGCTGCTCCAGCAGCTCAGATTCTGAAGTGTTTGACGTGATCGCAGAAATAAAGCGAAAGAAAGCTCACCCCGACCGCCTCCATGAAGAGCTATGGTATAATGACCCTGGTCAGGTTTGTATTCTCGCTACTTACTTACCATTTGCCTGGAATGATGTGGAAAGCCGTGTTGTTTGTGAATGAGTATCAGCACAGTTATTAATGAGCATCGAATGTAAAACTCCAGTCCAATTAGGAAACGGGATGTTTCAAAAATTGAGTTGTTGAAATCACTTAATATAACTGATAATAAATGCTCAATGGAACAGTGGCTAAAATACACTTCAGTACGTCATTATTTGTCTGTGCTCATCTCTGCGTAATGGATCTCTGCATAATGGAGCAGATTATGGCCATTGTGGTAGGTGAACATTGTTTAAAATGCAAGTCCAGGTAATGTTTTTTTTTTTTTTTTTTTTAAATCAATGCTTACCCCTAAAATATGTGCCTCATCTCTCTTACAGTCTGTAAAATATTTCCTGTAGAGCTGTAGGGATGGCCATTTCCTTTACCACCAAAGCTCAGAATGAGCATTGGAGGCAAAATCTTTCAGTGACAACAGCACCTCTCTACCTCTCCCTCCAACCGTGGAGGTACCTCAAAGTGACATGCAGAACTGATCTATTCCCAGTGTTATGTGACTACATACCATGTTGCCAACACAAGCCTGTGCATCAATCCCTTCTCCTAGGCTACATCTTTTTAAATAGCCAGATCAGATAACCTGATTTTAGATGATTTAATGACTCTCTCAGTTTATTTTTATAGGATGATTTTTTTTAATGCACGTATTGAGGCTTTCTCCTCCAAACTAAACTTTGACGTCTTTACATCTTAAGTCATCAGACCTCTTCAACTCTGATATGCTGAGGACAACCCCACACCGAGCCCAAAATGCAAATTCCTGCAGCTGTGGCCACAGCATACACTTTCATTTTATAACATCAGCATTGTAATAGCAATACAAACAATAGTTAAAGCGGAGTTCCGGTCTCAAAAATTTTTTTTCGATAAAAATACCCCCGGGACAGTCAGGGCTAGTGCATTTCAGCAATGATAGCCTCTGAACTGCCCCCGGGTTCACTTACCTTTTAGAGGAAAAACTTACCTTGAAAATGTCTTGTCCAGCGCTGCCAACTCAGGTGTGGACAGCTGAAGCCAGAGCGTCCTCTTCAGTTTCTCTTCGGTGACGTCTGAGTCCCAGAATGCCCTGCACCGGTCCGGAAGTGACGAGCAGGGCCAGGGCAGGCACATTGATTCCTGGGAGCGATGACGTTCGGCTCCCAGGAATCAATGCAAGCAGGAAGTCACAGCGCGAGCCGCGGCCGCAGAGGGAGGAAGTGGAAGGAAGTTAAGTGTATTTTCTTCAAAAACAAGGTAAGTAAAGCAAAAAAAAATATTGTGATTATCCAATTCTTTTTCAGGTTACTTAGAGCAAGCGGATGTTAAATTTTAGTTTTGAGGCTTAAACTCCACTTTAATTTTAAAAATATTATATAATTACATGAAAAATCTCCTTTCATGTTGTAAGTGCTGCCTGTCTGCTGACTGATGCTTTCCACAGCTTCCTGGATTCCTGACATGTTTTCCAGCTTCTCCTCTGCTGTTTACTTTCAATTTCTAAGGATTACATCTCCCATGGTACCTTGCTGCCTGCAAGCAAGGCTTCCTGTACTGACTCTTCTTCCTGAAACTTCTCCTTCCAACACCACTGTTGTTCAAAAGGCAGGCTCTGTGAAATGTGTGACACACAGCAGTACCTACACACAGTACATCGTAATTATGTGTCACAGAATTCAATGCAAGTAAATGCTCAGGGCTCTTAACACAAATTTACAAACTTCAACATCATTTAGATTAATAGGAGTAGGCTAGAAAATATTGAAATACAATGTGGAAATGAAGAAATGTGACTTTAAACATTGACTATGGATACGCTTTGTGGTTTCTTTGGGGCCATTTTATTATTTGATCTTACAAATACATTATTACTTTAGTGTGGCGTTCTTTAGGTTTTTAGATTAAAATGCCTGTTAATTTGTAACTTTGTGAAAGGTTTGTTAAACTCCTCTTACAAAAAAGAGAGAAAAAAAAAAACATACCAATTGGTAAATTAGATCAGAGTTTCTATAAAACTCAGACAAGTGTGTGGGGGTGGGTTGAGTTGAGCTTTCCCCTTTTTTATTTTTTTTTAGATTCTTTATTTTTTTTTAGATTCTTTTTTTTTTTTTTTTTTTTGACTCACTGCCTATGCTGAAAGTCAATTACAACCATCAACTGCTCTTATGGTAAAATAATACTTTCTAAGGTTCCTTCTGCTAGTTTGAGGGCAATTTTTGTCAACTAATCTTGTGTGATAAAACATCCTTTACAGGCAACACATGCAATTTGTGTTAATTTACTGCAATAATTACTGTTTATATGTTATTGTTTGTTTAAAAAAAAAAAAAAGAAATTTCCAGTTTAAAAACTGGCAATACATGTAACAAGATTAAAGACCTCTGAGATTCGAAGACGACAAGTGCTAAGGCTTTAAAAAGACATAACTTAGTGTAGAGGCAAGTATATTTTCTACTTAATGGGACTGGTTTACATCAAATGGATCAAAGCAAAAGTGGAGCTCTTGCCAATAGCAAATAATGCTTTAGCTTTGAAATGAAGCAGAGGATGTAATTGGTTGCTATGGGCAGCTGCTCCAGTATTCTTTGCTCCAGCTTTTGTAAATTGGTCATGGTTTCTAAGGTATGCGACTGATGTTATATAAAGCAAATATAAGAGAATTGTCTCAAGAATGCACCAGATTAATATATATTCTTCCAAAAATCTGTAGGAGCTAGTTTATTAAAAAAAAATAAATAAAATTAAAGATGATGCCTGTATCAAGCTGAAATAAGATATTTTTTCTAGAAGACTGAAGCAAGCAAAGGTACAACACCATTGTTTTCTCTTCACACAAACCTTCATAGAGTGCCATGGTTCAATAAAGGCAGTCTGTTTGGAAGCAAATGGTGAAACCATACTAGTGCGCTATGTTTACAAATAAAATTACATAATACTGCAGGTCCATACAAAAGTGTATCCAAAAAACTACAAAAATGCATAATAAATGACATATAAAATTGTGCAAAAGAAAATGTCCACCAGTGTGAATAAAATAGTGATGAGAAATTATAAAATTGAAAAACAGTCACTTATGAAAAAATTCCAAAACCATGGCATAACCACTAAACATAAAAATGAAATGGATAGTGTCCAGCAAACAATTTCTTGAATATGAAAATTCCGCAACAGATAGTGTGAAGTGGTGCATGCAACCTCAATGTGATCAAACAAGAATGGGTGGCTGCTTACCAGAGACACACAATCTCAAATCCTGGAAAATGTGAAGCATAAGCTCTAGGATATCGCTTGTCACAACAGAGAGTGGAATCCCTATAGATCCGACAATCCACAGATGGAGGTTCTCAAAACTCGGAGGACTGGAGCGATCATGCACACCCCAGACTTTCCAAAGATCTCATCTCAATAAATACAGAGGCTAATAGTGCATTACCACTTTAAAAATATATTTATTATAAAAAGGTGCATTTACACAGATCTTGAAGAAATACAGCTTTGCGAGTGTGCACGGCCGCCTGCAGTGCGGTCCGTGCGTGGTGGCTACGCGGCTGACTCCAGCTGACGTGTTTTCCTTCAGAAGGCATCAGCTGGGATTGGATTGGAATCCCAGCTGAAGCCTTTTGAGGGAAAACTCATCGGGTGGAGTCAGCTGCGTCGTCACCATGCACGGACCGCACTGCAGACGGCCATGCACACTCGCAAAGCTGTATTTCGTCAAGATCTGTGTAAGTCAACCTTTTTATAATCTGTTTTAAAAGTGGTAATGCACTATTAGCCTCTCTATTTATTGAGATGAGATCTCTGGAAAGTCCACATGATCCCTCCAGTCCTCCGAGTTTTCCACTGTCTGGTGGGACAAGTAATATCCTAGAGCTTATGCTTCACATCTTACAGGCTTTGAGATTACTGCAGAGTGCAGTGGCCAGGAGTAAGTATTGCAACATGCAGAGGCCAGGAGTGAGTATTGCAGAGTGCAGGGTCTGGTAATACATATTGCAGAGTGCAGGGGTCAGGAGTAAGTATTGCAGCGTACAGGGGTCTAGAGTATTTATTGCAGTGTGCAGGGGTCTAAAGTAATTAATGCAGAGTTCAGGGGTCAGAAATATGTAAGCAGATTGCAGGGATCAGAAATAAGTATTACGAGGTGCAGGGGTCAGGAGTAAGTAATACAAAATGCAGAGGTCAGTTGTATGTAATGCTTAGTACAGCGGTCAGGAGTAAGTGATGCAGAATGCAGGGGTCAATAGTAGTAGAGGAGTAGTACTCCGAGATAATGAGTAGGTAACACAGAGTTCAGAGGTTAGTTGTGAGTAAAGTGCAGGGATCAGTATCACCGCATAAAATTCCTTTTCAATTGTAAAATGTACTCGCTAACCTCAAATGCAATGGTGCCTGGCAGAGTGAGAAGAATCCTTCAAGGTATTCCTTTGGTTGTGTCCTATGCATCAGAGTCAAGGAGAAGCCTAGGACTTTAGCTCTAAGAGGTGGCATTATAAAGTCGGTCACAATCAATGTAGTTGTCACTTGCAATCTAAGGGTTGCTGACCCCCGCCCTAATGTGATCCCTAACACTAATTAACTCTGGCAATATTACATTTTTCTCTTTTTTTTTTTTTTTATGCAAAAGGACTAAAATGCTGATTTTATATAGATCTGTAATTTGGTCCTGTATGTCAGTATGCTGTTATCACCTAAACATTTATTTTTCCTCTACTGAAATGTTTTGGTACATAATTGTTTTGATGTTAATTTAGTACTTAAAAACACTTTTGCAAAACTGTGAAGTTAAGATTACACTGTGTAATGAATCTCATTTCCTTTCTTTATAAGAAGTACTTCCTAAATGTATGATAATGAGAAAATTACTATTTTATAGCACTGAAAACATGCCAGTAAGATTCAGTAATTCTCCAGAAATGAATGTTAATAGTTATTCAAGTACTTTAATATAAATTCTGACTTGTTTTATGTATTTTAATTTATTTTCAAGAATTCTGCATTCATAGTTAAAAAAAAAAAAATGTTGGTACAAGTTTATACTGCATGAATTCCATGTTCATGTTAACCCCGTGTAAAGCAGAACATATGCAAGGATTTCCTCCTTGAAGAGTAACATTCAGAAACATCAACTTTATGAGATACTAAAAATCCTTAACATGTTTTTACCCAAAATTAATATTTATTTTTGGCAGGTGTCAGAGAGTTAAATTGGTTGTGAACCCTCACCTATATCCAGTGAGGCGACTAGCCCTAGTAGATACATAAAGATTAAACAAATCCTCCTACATAAGTTTTATCTGTTTATTTCCAGCCACATCTTCTCTACATCTGTGTAAAGTTTAAAAGCCATATCTTTTTCTGAGCTTCCAGTGGTAGGGGATCTGCCATCACACACTGCACAGCTGAGAGGAGAGCTGAGTGTAATCTGTAACATGAGTGTAGGGAAGGGACACACCCCCTCTACATAATTTCCTAGGGAAACATGCACAGCTGAGGCTGTCAGTAACAGTCTGTCTGCTGGAAGCCCCATCCCCCTTGATCCCTTGGAGTTGGCACAACCTGCCAGAAATGACCTTGCTGAAAGCAGAGGAACTAGACTGCAGACAGAAATCACACTCAGTGCTTTGGGCTGAGGTATGTTAACACTATAGTAGGATATGCTTTGTTCATTTTTAATGTGAGAGGTTTTAAATCATCTGACTGTTTAATTATAGGGACTCTGCTGGTGAAATCTCTGCACTTGAGTTCCTGGATCTGCTGAGAGGCCCCCCTCCTTCCTGCTAGATTTTTTTGTACTTATTGCTACCAAGCAGAAAGGAAAATTATTCTGTGACAGGGAGAGCTCTTTGAAAAACTGTTATAAGTGGGAAAGATGTTAGTGTAGTTTTCTGTGCCAATGAAAAAAAATATAGTCCAGTTGTGTGGTGAACCCTTCATAATATAGTGAGAGCTCACAGAAATTTCAGAACTTACAAATACATCCTCCAAGACTCCATATTCAACTCCATATTCAACTAAAAAACACTTTTAGGACCCTATAATGGGTTTTGTTTTTTGTCATATAGTGCCTTTATTCAGTAAATATACACTTGAGTTCAGAACATTAATTTTCATTGCCGAATTTTTGGTATTCTCTGTGAGTTTTTGAGCATTGGAGCACAAAAGGTTTGATTTTATAGTAGTGATGTTCTCGGAATAATAACCGTAACCTGCTTCATTTGCCTTTTAATTTGAGTTTCATATAATTTTCCAATCACCTTTCCAGTTTGGCAACAAGGAGTCTTCTTTATAGAGGGCTTAGTACCACAAATCTCATTTACAGCTTGCCAGTAGCTTTCTGAAATTTAGACCAGATGTTGAAAATAATTTTAACGCCCCTGGTAACAATCATATTTTTGACATGACTTATTTTAAATATATTTAGGTGGAAAGGAACAGTATCTACATCACAGATGTAAAGGTAGTTAAAAAGTAGGAAGCTCAGAGCTGGACACTTTTTTCCCTTATGGAAATGAGTGATACTTTGCAAATCAAATATATTTACTCTGTTAGATATTTGGTCACTGTGCTTACATTTATATTGCATGACAAAGTATGTTCCATGTGTTCCATTTATTTTTTCTCAAATGATAAATGTAAACAAGTCACATTGATTGTGTGTGTGTCTTCATTGTTGAACCACAGCATTTTTCCTGATTTTGTAAATGTCCTGGTAAACAGACTTTCTTTCTTGCCCATTGAGGGACACAGGAATTTAGAAACATTTGGGTTATACTGCCACATACAGGAGGTTGGGACACTGTCAAGCTGAACAATTTTAAGACAGCCCCATATAACCCAGCATGCCTCAGTTTTTGCTAGTGTCCTTTGAGGTTGGACACATTTTAAAATGTGTTTTTGCTAGCCTTCCCTGATTTGTGAAATGTTTTCCTTTACAACATCATTTAAGATTTCTCGCTACAGTGCTGCCTGGGCTGGTCTTCACAGCTCTAGCCACTCTTGACTTCTTTGCCCCAATAGCTGAACACAGACAACTTTCTGTCCCCAGAGGCTCCCCTGCAGTGTTTCTAAAGCTCCTGAGGTCCTTAATTTAACTGACTTTATGGGCCCAGTTAACATCTCTGATTCAGATCTAGACTCCCAATAGTCTTATCTGTGTAGTGACTAGGGATGCACCGAAATTTCGGCCACCGAAATTATCGGCCGAAAATGAGCCTCTCTCATTTCGGCCGATAATGGGTTAACAGTGCCGAAAATAAAAATGGCCGCCGTGGGGAAGGAGGAGGGCGCAGCGCAGCGCAGGGCAGGTTTCAAAAGTCCCGCCTCTGGCCGGCCGTCCGCCTCTTAATAATGTCCCTACTACTCTGTGCATTATGAATGGACATACTAGGCGGGGGGCGGGGCGAGCGGCCGCTATAGAGAGAACTATTGTGATCCTTCACTGTCAGCTCCTCACGTCTATGTATGAATGAGAACTGAACTGAGCTGACACCGGGCGGGGGGGCGGGCGGAGCGGCCGCTATTAGCTGTGACTATGTGAGAGTTTCACTTCCCTGACAGGCACGTATCTCCGCTGACAAGGAAGAGAAGCTCTCACATAGTCACAGCTAATAGCGGCCGCTCCGCCCGCCCCCCCCGCCCGGTGTCAGCTCAGTTCAGTTCTCATTCATACATAGACGTGAGGAGCTGACAGTGAAGGATCACAATAGTTCTCTCTATAGCGGCCGCTCGCCCCGCCCCCCGCCTAGTATGTCCATTCATAATGCACAGAGTAGTAGGGACATCATTGAGAGGCGGTGCCGCCGGCCAGAGGCGGGACTTTTGAATGCAGGAGAGGACACCCGAGGAGGAGGACGCTGAGGCAGTGGGGGAGGGGGGAGGGGAGCTGAGGCAGCTTACCAATGCTATTAGTATTATGAGGCATGAGGGGTTAATGTATTGTCACTGCTGGTCACTCATCTATTAGTGACTGACCAGTGGCAGTTAATTAACCCCTTTTGTGCTGCATTAGTGCAACCAGTGTCAGTGTTAATTAACACTGGTTGCACTAATGCAGCACAAAGGGGTTAATTACCTGCCACTGGTCAGTCACTAATAGATGAGTGACCAGCAGTGACAATACATTAACCCCTCATGCCTCATAATACAAATACCATTGGTAATTAAATTAACCTCTTGCCAACCCATCACAGTACATATACTGTGACAGGGTGGCAGCGACAGGTGTAGGTGTACGTTGCTGCCTGTTTTTGGTTTATGTCCCTGTTCTATCCATTTCAAATTTTTTGGGGGAAAAAGTCATTTTCGGTTTCGGTTTCGGTTTTCGGCCAAGGGCATCCTGCATTTTCGGTTTCGGTTTCGGCCCAAAATTTTCATTTCGGTGCATCCCTAGTAGTGACTGTTTTTGAGGTACTTCAGTCTCCTGCTGTTGACTCAGATTTACAGGGGGATGTTTCAAACCCTATTGATTTATTGAGCATTATCCTGCACCTGGAAGGTCAACTAGCTGTTTCAGACCTTGGGTCTTCTACAGCTCCTACAGCTTTTCAGTGCACCTGCTTTTTAAGACATTCCTCTATGTGGACTGGACACACCCTGAAGGAATTTGGGACCTAGTATGTCAGAACGTTTCCCCTATAATAAGGATTTTGTAATTCAGTGGTTTGTTCCCATAGTCAATACACCAGTGACCCATCTTGAATGGAACTCTAGTAAATTAGATGGGTGTGCTCACTTTTTGGGATTCCACTGAAATGCAGTTAAGAGAAGGGTTTAGGAACACCCTCACATGATCCATCAGTGCCTTCGGGCTAAGGGTTGGCCTTTTCTTGCCGGTGTGCCACATACCATAGGCTTAAAGGAGAAGTATAGCCAAAGCTTGTTTAGCTGTACTTCTCCTGTGGATCACAAGAGTACAGTTCGTTTTGCACTCCTGTGACCCATTTTCAGCGGACAGCAGGCTGAAATCACAGAGCCATTACAGGCTCTGTTAAGATCGTGACCATGTGGTTGGGATCCACCCACATGCCTGGACCGAAGGTTTCTGATTTTTCCCTGTGCTCAGGCAAGCGGTCTGTTTTCTACTCTGCACAACACTCAGAGGACTACTGTTGATGACACTGTCTTTCTTAGAGATAATACATTGACATCTGGCTCTCAGTAAGCGGTAGTTTCCACCCTGAAGGGAGATGTTTGTGCACATGGGTGCTCCATAATTCTTGCAAGGCAGGAAGAAATGGAGATCTGTGTTCTTGATTAGCAGGGGGTGCGTTTAAAACAATGCAGTGTCCACAATGCAGTCTTCGAACTGCCGTTTCTGTCCATAGGATGAATGATGCACAGTCTCTGAGCTCAGGGCCTGCCTCGAGGGGGGAGTGGAAGTGATCTCTAAACATGCAGAAATAAGAAAAAAGAAGGCGCCTTCTTTTTTGTTGGAACACACTGGGATTCTCACTCAGTTGGGGATAGAATAAATTTTTTTTGGAATGTGATTAAGATAGGTTCTTTTTCCATGGCTGACCTGTAGCCTCTTGAAGAACCTCCTTCAATTCCCTTATTATTCAGTTGAATGTGCATAGCAGTGCAGTGAGGGTTCCTGCCTCTCGCTTCATTTATACAGATTCTTTGCTTGATTGGGACAAATCAGGAGGTTCTTAGAACCATGTTCTGTGTTCAAGGTATGGCAGGTCCTGTAGAGTTTCTCCAGTAACACCACAGATGTTTACATAGATGATTTTTGCTCATCCTCTTATTCTGTTTTTTCCTTGCACCAATCTGGGGTTGTGGTATACTCTTTATCTCTGCCTACCGTTGTAGAAGTACCTCTTATGAACCCCCCCCCCCCCCTTCTTTCAGCTAGACTGGTTTTAGGCTTGGTACTTTTGAGCTTGGGCATTTCTTAGCCATCCTTTTGTGATATTATACTGTGAGGATTGGTCTTCTCCTATGAATCTGTTTTCGTGTACAAAGTTCCTTCTGTGGTTCTGTTTTTCTGGTTACTTGCCCCATTTTTTTTTCTTTTTGACCACATCACATTGTTTATCTTTTATTAGGTGTTTGACATGTTTGGCTTACAATTTTTCTGTTTGTCAATGTCCCAACTCCCTGTAGGTCACAGTACAAGAAAAACATTTTTTGGTAAGCCTCAAAAATCTTACCAAAGCAGCCCTATAACTGTATATGTCTAAAGTTATGGTTCAGAGATTTTATATATGATACAAATTGAAGTAAAAATTGCTATACAGTTAATTTGAGACAGACTCTTACAGTTCAGACTGTGCTTATCATAACAAAATATATTGGCAGAGGTTAGTGTCAGTGAAAACAGAATTTTATGGGATGGATGGGGGGAGGTGCTAGGTGCTTCGTGCACGTGATGCCGTCCATTCTGGGGTAGTGGGCATCTACTTCGTCTCCCGCCGCTGACAGCCACATAGACACCAGCAGTAACCGGCACCTGGATGGATCAGTGCCTGTTTATGGCAGTCCTGCTGCTCGCCCAGGGCTCCCCACCTGCTAGCCCCGGACACAGGAGGCTGACAACAGAGGAGAAGCACCTGCATGTTCCCTTCCCCTCCTGAGGGAACATTCAGACAGAGAACACACACAATAGATGGCTGGCAGCTGTAAATGCAGGGAAGAGAAAGAGAGCTGGGGAAGGAAGGAGAGGATTTGGTGGAGCCCTGGTGAACTAGACCCTGGATCCAGCTGGGGACGTAGCTGCGCCTCCTAGAAGGCACCCAAGGTTGGTGTAGGAAAAATAAATGGACTCAAAGAAACTGACATGGTGAACAGATGCCTTCCTCAGACATAAGCAAATTGAATATGCGCATGCATGTTTTGATGAGACTTCCCTGTTTGTGACTGTACTAACTATTCTCCACCCACTCATCCATCCATCCGCCTACCAATCCACCCACCTATCTCCTTATGTCTTTTTGAGAACCAGAGCACTTGGATGTGTTAGTGTTCCATATAATTACCATTAACCTCTGCATGAACTTCTTCTATCGCTGATATTTCATATAACTATGAAATGTATCCAGTTGTGTGTATACATACTCAGTCATCTATTCACTCTCCCACCCACTTTTTCTTCTGTCCATCTACCCACCTACTCGTTCATCTAGCTAACCAACAGTTATATGTTTATTAACTTATCCTTACAAATTAACAGTGGAAGATAAAACTGCCTCCTTGTCTAACAACCTTAGCACCCACTCCTCCCCTTGGAAAGGGCGGAGCACATTTATTTGGCTGTAAGAGACTAAGATGAGAGGTAAAACAAACAAGGTGGGGCTGGAAAAATCACACTGGCAAAGGAGAAGAAAGCAGGGGCTGGCATTATCAGGCAATAACTATTTCCCGATTAACAGACTGGATTCACAATAATAAGGATAAAAGGTGGGTTGAGAGCGAGCATGCACAAAGTAAAATAGATTTAGGAAAGATGGTTTGGATTTCATGACATCAGGATTTAGCAAATAGCACGAATCCGCTAACAGGAAATGTTTTTAGAATATGGGATAACCTGTGTAGGCACTATCACAGGGAACACAACTTACTGTTGATTTAATTATTAGACACAAATTATTTTACACCTGGAAAAGATGATTACCTATATTTTGTTAGATGGGCAAAAAAATTAGATAATACAGTTACAAGATGTGATGACAGGGGATAGGGTTTGTTCACTTTTTCAGATAAAGCAAAAATGGGGGAGTATGCCATTAGATAAATGGAGACATGCACAAATACATTTTGCACAGACATTACCACAGCCATTATGCGGAAACAATAAACCTAAACCAATAGAAAAATTGTTCAGCTCCCAATCCAGTGTTCAGCATAGTATCTCCAAAATATATAAGGTACTAGTGAAAGAAATAGAACCAGAGTTCCCGCCTTACCTTGGAAAATGGGAGCGAGACCTAGGGGTAGGATTAAATGAGAACCAGGAAAGGAGAATGCTAAAACGAGCGTGTTTTTCCTCCAGGGATGCCAGGACAACAGAAATGAGTTTCAAACTTTTTGCTAGATAGTATGTGACCCCGCTGAGGGCGTGGAGCTTTGGGCAAACGTGTCCTCTCTGTGTTGGAGGGGATGTGGCTCAACGGGAACCTAGGTGCATCTGTGGGGGGAATGCACTAAGATACAGGCTTTTTGAAAGGAGATCATGGAGGTTAGTCAGGAAATAACAGGGGAGCATATATATATATATATATATAGTTGAACTTTGGGGATGCCTATTTCATAAAACAGATAAACCTATAGCACAATATAAGATATCTCTGGTACCACACCTATTAAATGCAGCTAAAGGCCTCATACCCAGGTATTGGCGAACACAAAAAACCCCAAATGTAAAGGAATGGTTACTAAAAATTCATCAGACATGTTCCATCAAAGAGACCATGCATGCAGGGGAGAATTTAATAGAAAGATTTAATAATACTTGGAGAAAATGGATTTAGTTTAAGAAATCTGAGAGCTACATGGAAATGCTAGATACAGGCGAACGAGAATACATGGGGATATCCTATCTCAAGTATGCAGAGAACCGGCCAATTGGGAAAGATTGAGAAGGGGAAAGGTGGAAGCCCAGAAAAGGAGAGGGGAGGAGGTGGGGGGCTTGACAAGGGGGGAGCTTTAAAGTAGGGATCGACTGATTATCGGCAAATCCGATATATCGTGGACCAATATGCACTTTTCCCGATATAAATCGGAATCGGCCCCGGAGGTTACCGATATCGCTGATATTTTGGGATACCGGAGTGATGCCTGCAGCTAGAGGCATCACCCCGGTACCAGGGTCCATAGCTGACGGTCAGCTGTCTTGTAATGACAACTGATATGGCTGAGAGGCCACTCGGCTGTCATTACAAGGAGTGGGAGGGGACATCCCCCCCTCCCGCCGCCTTCCGGGGCACCCGTCTCACCAGGAGACCCGGGCGACCAACCTGCATGGCCGCCGAAGGCCCGATCAAAGACGCATTCGGCTCTGATTGGGTCTCTATGCAAAAACCCGGAAGTGATGTCATGAGTGACATCAATTCCAGATACTGTCTGGCGCCAGATTAAAAAATGACAGCATTCAAAACAGCCAAACTTGCAGAGGAGGGGTTTGGGGTCTTTTGGACCCCCAGATCCCTCCACAAATGTAGCTGTCAATAAATAAATTAAAAAAAATGTATTAAAAAATAAACAAAAATATCGTCCGATACGGATATGCATTTGCCAAAATATCCATATCGGTAACGAAAAAATGATATTGGTCGATCACTAGTTTAAAGGTTATGTTGGGGGGTACACAAACAGTTTATTTATTTTTTTTTTTTTCTCTTTCTCTGTTTTTGGTGTTTTTTCTTTCTTTGTTGATTGGGATATATATAAAGTTTGATGTAGTTTTTTTTAGGAAATAAATGAAAGAATTATAAAAAAAAATAGAATTTTATAATATTTAGTAGAGCACAAAATTCGATTTCTGACATCTTTTTAAAATGAAAGCACACCTTTGAAATTTCTCGTAAAAGTGTAATTTCCTTGCTTCCTACTGCTTCTCCCAACTGGGCCTTTATTTTGATAGGTGACAACACTGAACAAAGAGGGTGCAAAAGCAGGTGGGACCATGTTCAACTTTAATGGGAAAAGAGCATTTTAAAAATAACTTTAGCTGCCTATGCCACTTGATCATGTTGAAATGTAATTTTACCTATGCTTTTATTGTCTTCTCCTTATATGTTTTTTTCATCATATATTCAGTTTGAATTGCTCAAGTTTGTGAAAGATTTACTACTCGTAAATACATAAAAAGAATAAAGGCTTTGTTTAATGGCACTGCACAAAGATAAATGATGTACAGTAGCCGGAGAAAGTCAGACACTGGCTTTTACCTAGGTATGACTGCACTAAACCTTCTGTTGATATAGATTACTGTCCATCAACAATTCTCATACTGAGTAGATTAAATTAAATCCTTTTATTTCTGTGATATATTTTTAAAATCACACAACCACATATATGCATTTTCTGGAATTAATACTTTGGCTAGCCAATCAAGAGCAAGACTTAATCTAAATGTGACAGCTGTTCAACATCATCACAACTGTTGATATTATTTGTCTTAAAATACCCCGCAAAAAAAAACAAATGAGCCTCCCCAGATGATCACCACATCAATTCACTATAAGTTAATGTCTTATTATGTGAATATTTAGTTATAATTGGGTTTTCTTGCTTCATACACCTGAAAATTCTTAATGATCCTTAATATCATGGAGTGTGTTCAGCTGGGGTAAATGATGTAAATTGCTGTCTGAAATATTGCTATCCATGAACATGTGTTTTTTTTTTTTTTTCTTCAGATGAATGATGGCCCCCTGTGTAAGTGCAGCATTAAAGCCAGGAGTACAGGAATCAGACACAGCTTTTATCCTGGAGAAGAGGTAAATGCAGTCCCTCATAACCTGTTTCTGTCGCTTAAAAAAAAAAGCTTGTGCCTCAATCAGGTATGTTGGTTTTCTTGACTGATGTATGTTTTTCGTGTCACGTCACTCAATCTCACTTCAAGAAAGTGTTATGTATTGTTGCTATAAAACACAAAAAAAAACATGTTTATAATATTCTCTAATGGCAGAGCAATTGTGTGTATTTTAATAAAGTAAAAGTTTTGGAAAGTGTTGGGAGAGAATAGGACACCCATAATATTTTTATAGCTGTCTGTGCCCCTGTTATGGATTTTACTACCTCTATTTGCCCCGTGTACTGTTATCACAGAGAATGAAGGTGAAAGCAAAATTTAATTTTTTTTGGGCTGTCACCAGAGCAGGAATAGAAGGGAAATCTTCCAATGAATTTCCCAATAGACACAGATGTAAGAAAAAAAAAAATTACCAGGTGTTATAACACACACACACACACTCCATATTCCCATCGCACACATTCCTGGAATAAGCTCTAAAGGTACTGGGTGCTGTAGCGACCGCCAGAGGGATACTGGAACCTATACAGTATGTAGATATTTGCCAGCACACCAAGTTTCTTTAATTTCATCCAAACGTTTTTTTTTATTCATAAAAGACCGCATCACAAAATGGTGTATGTTTCAGAGCCACGCAGGACTCCTTCGTTAGGCGTGTGATAAGTGCATACTGTTGTGCAGAGATATTTAAGTGAACATCCACCAAACAGAACCAGAGAGTAGATGGCCCCTCCCGCCCCATGACAGCATATGATGTTATCGGTCCCCCCAACAAAAATATATGTCATATATACACACTACCGTTTAAAAGCTTGTGGTCACCCAGACAATTTCATGTTTTCCATGAAAACTCACAACTTAATTCATAAAATGAGTTGCAAATTGAATAGAAAATATAGTTAAGACATTGACGAGGGAAAAAATAATGATTTCGTCCTTCAAACTTTGCTTTTATCAAAAAATTCTCCATTTGCAGCAATTACAGCCTTGCAGACCTTTGGCATTCTAGCTGTCAATTTGTTGAGGTAATCTGAAGAAATTTCACCCCACGCTTCCTGAAGCACCTCCCACAAGTTGGATTGGCTTGATATACACTTCTTACGTACCATACGGTCAAGCTGCTTCCAAAATAGCTCTATAGGGTTGAGATCTGGTGACTGCGTTGGCCACTCCATTACAGACAGAATACCAGCCGACTGCTTCTTCCCTTGCATAGTTTGGAGGGGTGCTTTGGGTCATTGTCCTGTTGTAGGAGGAAATTGGCTCCAATCAAGCGCTGTCCACAGGGTATGGCATGACGTTGCAAAATGGAGTGATAGCTAAATCAAAATCCCTTTTACCTTGTACAAATTTCCCACTTTACCAGCACCAAAGCAGCCCAAGACCATCACAATACTTCCACCATGCTTGACAGTTGGCACCAGGCACTCCTCCAGCATCTAATAAATCAAATGGGGAAATCAGCGCCTAGGAAGCTTATGTGTAAAAACAATTACTCACCAGAAATGCAGCCGCTGAACCATAGCAAAAGCTATGTGGCAAGTAAGAGAAATAAATTAGGTGCAATATCTGTGAAAAAATTGTGAGACGAGAAAAAAATGTTTTTTTTATATATAAATGGTGGTGGTGAATAAATATGGGATGGTAGTGAAATTATTGTAAAACAAAAAATGCTAAAGCAAATGTATGCTAATTATAAGTGCTAGTGCTTAAGTGTAAACATATATGCTAATAAGCACCTGAAACCAATTGCTTGGTATGTATGGGTGCAAACTTAAGGTACTGGTGCTTCAGTGCAATGGTGTATATTTATAAACCATAATATTCATAAACCCAAAAAATTACCAATCAGTAAAAAATAATTATATCACAAAAATATATTTTGTGTGCAAAAAGTGCAAGTGCAAAAAATAAAAAAAATGCAAAAATTGCGAGGGATATGTGAAGCAGTTCCTTTCCAATGCTTGAGCAGTGCTGTCTCAGTGTCCTGTAAGTCACGCCCTACCGGTTTCATCACCTGACTTCCTGAGAAGGACATTTCTAAGTGACCCCAAACTTTTTAACGGTAGTGTGTATATACACACACACACATATATCTGCTGAGCTATGTCAGCTGAGGCTGGGAAACATGGCAATCTGGCAGTGCTGGGACTCATAACAATTGTACATCACATAATGGTCAGGAGCATCTGCCTGATCGGCAGATGCGCCCTATTAGAAGACTCATGTCAGCATTGCTGGTTGCCAAATGAGACAAAGATAAATAATTTCAGAACTTTTTCCACCTTAAATGTGACCTATAAGCTACAACTCAATTAAAAATGAAACTGGAATCTTTTAGGTGGGAAGTAAAATATGAAAAACTAAAATAATGTGGTTACATAAGTGTACACACCCTCTTATAACTGGGGATGTAGCTGTGTTCAGAATTGGGCAACCACATTCCATCTTATGTTAAGTAGGAGTCAGTACACACCTGCCATCATTTAAAGTGCCTCTGATTAACCCCAAATAAAGTTCAGCTGTTCTAGTAGTTCTTTCCTGACATTTGCTTAGTCCTATCCTACAGCAAAAGCCATGGTCCACAGAGAGCTTCCAAAGCATCAGAGGGAGCTTATTGTTAAAAGGTATCAGTCAGGAAAAGGGTACAAAATTATTTCTAAGGCATTAGATATACCATGGAACACAGTAAAGACAGTCATTATCAAGTGGCGAAAATATAGCACAACAGTGACATTACCAGGAATTGGACGTCTCTCCAAAATTTATGAAAAGACGAGAAGAAAACTGGTGTGGAGTCTGCCAAAAGGCCTACAGCGACATTAAAGGAGCTGCAGGAATATCTGGCAAATACTGTCTGTGTGGTACATGTGATTACAATCTCCCATATTCTTCATATGTCTGGGCTATGGGGTGGAGTGGCAAGACGGAAACCTTTTCTTAATAAGAAAAACATCCAAGCCGGGTTAAATTTTGCAAAGCACATCTGAAGTCTCCCAAAAGCATGTGGGAAAAAGTGTTATGGTCTGATAAAACCAAGGTTGAACTTTTTGGCCATAATTCCAAAAGATATATTTGGCCCAAAAACTACACTGCACATCACCAAAAGAACACCATACCCTCAGTGAAGCATGGTGGTGGCAGCATCATGCTTTGGGGCTCTTTTTATTCAGCTGGAGCAGGGGCCTTGTTCAAAGTAGAGGAAATTATGAACAGTTCCAAATACCAGTTAATATTGGCACAAAACCTTCAGGCGTGTCCTAGAAAGCTGAAAATGAAGAGCAACTTCATCTTTCAGTATGACAACCACCCCAAGCATACATCCAAATCAACAAAGAAATGGCCTCACCATAAGAAGATTAAGGTTTGGAATGGCCCAGACCTGAATCCAACTGAAAATCTGTGGGGTGATCTGAAGAGGGCTGTGCACGTGAGATGCCCTCGCAATCTGACAGATTTGGAGTGGTTCTGCAAAAAAGAATGGCCAAATATTGCCAAGTCAAGATGTGCCATGCTGATAGACTTATACCCAAAAAGACTGAGTGCTGTAATAAAATCAAAAGGTGCTTCAACAAAATATTAGTTTAAGGGTGTGCGCACATATTATTTTATTTATTTTTTTTTTTCACTTCCTTTCATCTAAAAGATGTCAGTTTGCTGTTCAACTGAATTGTGCAGTTTATAGGTCCACCAAAGGTGGAAAAAGTTCTGAAATTATTTATCTTTGTCTCATTTTTTTTACATCACAGAATCCTGACATTTTAACAGGGATGTGTAGACTTTTCATATCCACTGTACATATCTACATATAACACACACACCCATTTGCGCTACCCAAAATTGAAAAAAAAAAAAAAAAAAAGCAGATCCAGTAAACAAGTGGAACCAGTCAGTGAGCAGCAGCTGATTTTCAACAGACATTGCAGTAAAGTCAGAACTTCTAATAATCCGTTTCAGGCAGATTTTACATGTTAAGCCACTTTTTTTTTGTTTAATATGTTTTTATTGAGAATAAAGACAGAAAAAACATGACATAAGGTACATAACATACAATAATGGCAAAACGGTGTACCAGCATGAAATGGTTTGAACGGCATAGAAAAACCAAGAATATCACAGTAAAGTACAACATGTACCTATCAGCATTCGCGTAGATAACTCACTTAAAAATCACAACAGTCATCTTGAAAAACATGTAGGTGAAGAAAAGAGAACAGAGGAAAAGAAGAAGTAAGGCAGACCGAAGGGGGGGGGGGGGAGGGGGGTGGCGACCGGCTCGTGGGGCCATTGACATTACAAGTGAAATAACAGAGAATATATATAACAGTCATCTAGTGATGATTATGCAACCAACTCAGCATAAGTGGATGAGTACTTAAAGGCTAGCCAGCAGGCCCATATCTTATGCGCTCTATCAGATTGGTTTCTGTATTCTAACGTCATGTCTTCCATATGGTAGATATGGTCGACCAATTGAAGCCATTGCGAAACCGAGGGTATAGTCGCGGTTTTCCAGAATCTGGGGATTAGTGCTTTCGCAGCGTTTAATAAATGAGGAGTAATAGAGTTCCGGTATAGGCGTGCTGGCGACCTTGTACAATGAAACAATACAACCCATGGGTTCCTCTCGACCGGGGAGCCCTGTATCTGGTCATTCAGATTCAAGATCGCTGACCAATACGGCTTGATAGCCCTACATGACCACCAAATATGAGTGTGGGTGGCAATTTCGCCACATCCACGCCAACATAAGTTGGAGCATTCAGGAAAAATTTTGTGAAGTTTTGCTGGGGTGTGGTGCCAGCGAGTCAATAACTTATAGTTGGATTCACAGACCCTAGAGGCAGTGGAGGAAGCTGAGACAAACTGAAGGACCTGTGAAGCTTGGGAGTCCGTAAGCGTGATGTCCAAGTCCTTTTCCCAAAGCCGAACAAAAAGAGGGGAGGCAGGAGGAGTTATTTGAAGGAAGCATTTATACAACAATGAGATGAGGCCACGTGGCGGATCTTCAGATCTAAGTAGTTCCTCAAGCGGATTGAGGGACGACAGAGAACGAAGCGGATGGGGCAAGGCTTTCACAAAACATTGTAGCTGGTTATATTTCCATCTGTCCATAAAGGAGTGCGAGCCCAGGGGGAGGAGCACCTCAATAGGAAAGATACCATCTGTGGAAGAAATATGGTGGAGCTTCGGTGAGGGAATTGATAGCCAATTCCGTAGGGTGCCTTCGTGTTGGCCTGGGATAAAATACGAATGGCCGAAGAGAGGCATGAGGGGAGAGTTATATTGCCAGGCGTATTTGCGATGTAAAAAGTCCCAAACGTGCATAGTGGATTTAGTCAGAGGAGACATAAATTTAGATAGTGTGCGGAATTTCGGAAGAATCCAAATCTGGCCATAGAGGTCCGCACCCCCGAGCTCATACTCCAGGCGGACAGATGATTTAGAGGAGGAGAAATGTTGCCATGAGAAAATCCTGCTCAGAACCACCGCGTGGTAATAACGTTTAAAATCAGGGAGCGCAAGACCGCCCATAGACTTGGGTCTAGTGAGCAAATCATGGACCACCCTGGGGTGTCTACGAGACCAAACATATTTCAAAAGTAAGGATTTAAGGGTAGAGAAAAACCCTGGTGGAACGTTAAACGGTATCATCTGAAATAGGAAGAGCACCCTGGGCAAGACATTCATTTTGAGAACGTTAATTCTGCCGAACCAGGATGTAGCTAGGTGGTGCCACTTGTTTAGGTCTGCTCTAATCGCGTTAAGAAGAGGGATATAATTGTAACGAAAAAGTTTAGAGGGGTCCACGGTTAAGTGTATACCAAGGTATTTCAATGACTTAGATTGCCAAGTGAAAGGGAAATAAGGGCGCATGGAACTAACTAGTGGGGCGGGGACCGTTAAGTTCAATATCTCGGATTTGGTAAGGTTAATTTTGAAGTTTGATATATGGCCATAAACGTCAAAGGCGGAGATAAGATTAGGGAGGGTAATAAGGGGTTGCTGGACATAAAACAAAATGTCGTCCGCATACGCCGCATATTTGTGTTCAGTGTCACCGACACGAACGCCATGAATAGTAGGGTCAGAGCGTACATGAGCTAGAAAGGGTTCAAGGGATATGGTAAATAGGAGAGGGGAGAGGGGGCAGCCCTGGCGCGTGCCATTGTACAGTGTAAAGGGTTCACTAAGAGTGCCGTTTATACGTAGCCGAGCTGTGGGGTTATCATACAGGGCTCCTATCATGCTCAACATCTTAGGTCCTATCCCCAGATGGGCTAGCGTCGCCATAAGAAATCCCCAGTCCACCCTGTCAAATGCTTTTTCTCCGTCAGTAGACAATAGAAGGGTGGGCTGGGGAGATCTGCGAACATGGGAAATAATGGAGATCGTACGCTCCGCATTCTCTCTTGCCTCCCTGCCCGGCATAAACCCAGTCTGGTCACCTGAGACCCAGCTGGGGAGCAGAGGGAGAAGACGAGACGCCAGAACTTTAGCGTATAGCTTTGCGTCAATATTGAGCAGGGAGATGGGGCGATAGCTCCCACACAAACTCGGGTCCTTACCCGGTTTGGGGAGGACCGTGATGTGAGCATGGATAGTTTCTGGTCTGAACCCACCTCTGGAGGAAAGGGTGTTGGCGTAGGCAGCCAAACGAGGAAGGAGCTCATCTTGGTACGTACGGTAATAAGTGACAGATAAACCGTCCGGGCCAGGTGCCTTCCCAGAGGCCATGGACAGGAGGGCTTTACGTAATTCAATAACCGTGATCGGAAATTCAAGGGATTGGAGGGTTGACTCAGGGACTGTAGGGAGATTGGCTTCCTGCAAATATTTTTGGATCAAAGATTCCCTTTCTTGAGGATCTGAGACAGAGTGTTGAACGTGGTATAACGATTGGTAAAAATCCCGGAATGATTCCGCTATAGCTTTAGTGTCATGTACTATAACAAGTCTTAATTTTGGGTATGAAAGATGCCGACTGCTGTTTACGGAGAGATCTAGCCAGGAGTCTACTAGGCTTATTCCCCCATTCGTACAGTTTTTGGGATATCCTACGATATGTGTTTTTTTGCTCTATGTGATATAAGGATTTCAGTTCCTCCCTCTTTTGGGTCAGACGTGTGAAGATTTCCGGGGATAGAGAGGCCTTATGGGAACGTTCCAATAAACTTATGTCTGAAATGAGGGATTGCTGCTGACGGGTGTGCTCCCTTTTTTTCCGCGACCCAAGTTCTATCAGGGAGCCCCGTACCGTGGCCTTATGGGCTTCCCAGACAGTGGAGGGTGACAGCGAGTCCAGATTGTTGTCCGTAAAATACGATGATATGGCCAGACCAATATGTGCTTTGTCCACTGGGTCCAGCAGCAAAGCGTCGTTCAGTCTCCAGTTATTTTGCCTAATTGGGAGGGAAGGAGCACGAATGGTCAAACCAATAGGGGTGTGATCGGAAAGTGAAAAGGGGTGAATGGTAGTGGTGGACACTAGGGGTAGATGGTGGTGATCAATAAAAAAATAATCAAGCCTGGAGTACATGGCATGTCTAGGGGTATAGTAGGAAAAATCGCGAGCGGAAGGGTGAGTCAACCGCCAAGCATCCATAAGCTGGAGCTTATGGAGTCGTTTACGCAGGAAGGTAAGGCGTTTATGAGAGATCGTGGATTTGCCCGTGGAGGTATCTATGAGAGGTTCTAAAGGAGTATTGAAATCCCCGGCGAGAATAATGCATCCTGACGCGAAGGATTCCAACTGGGACAATACTTCGGATAGGAAACCTACCTGATTGTGGTTGGGGGCATAAACGTTTGCCAGTGTGCAGGGTGTGTTGCCCAGGGTGCCCTTCAGAAACAAGAATCTACCGCCAGAGTTGCCTCACAAATAAACGAGGTCCCCCTACGGAAACCAATGGCCACCCCTTTACCATGGCTAATGTCAGATAGACTGTAATGCCAGTCAGGGTACTGTGGTGAATACAATTTGGTAGAGGTAGTGTGTGTCAGGTGGGTTTCCTGCAGAAATGCTATGTCACAGTGCAGTCTGCGAAGTTCCCTAAAAAGGGCATGTCTCTTACCTGGGGCGTACAATCCCCGGACGTTGAAGGAGATCAGATTGAGGGATGCCATAGGGTTCCTAAGAGAAGAACGTCAAATTCCATTCTCCACTGGAGCCAGTACGAAGCCGGTCGCCTGCAAGGGGGGAGAGAAAAGGGGGGGGAGGAAATACGAAGGAGGAGACCCTCCACATGGGAGAGAGAGAAAAGAAGAATGAAAAAGAAACACAGCAGTAGGAAGCGAACCTGAAAGTATCCACAGGTGTAGATACCAAAAACATAGCAGTGTTTTGCGAGGGCACGCATACGAATGCAGTGCAGTAGTGGGGGGGCCCAACCCATCCGTGCACCTCCCATGGTACCTGATACAAAGCCAGGAGGGAAGGGACCGGGCAGGCGGGCGTCCCCACATAACCTAACGGTAGAGGGCAGCATAGAGGGGACAACATTGGCGAGGGGAACGTCCCTCCTGAGGAGAACCGCTAATCCAGCATAAGGAAAAAAACAATACATTATGTATGAGTGTGACCAGTATCACCCCAAAGATGTAAAATAACAAGTTGAGGACAAGACAGCCCATAAAAAAGTAGAACTGAAAACAAAACATAAGAAAAGGCGCTAAGTCTCCTAGTGTCCGGAGCTAGTCGCAGCAGCCAATAAAAGCGCAGGAAAGGAAAAATAATCCTGCATTCAACAGGTAAAACAAGTCAAAAACATGGGGTGAGTTCCTTACATCAAGGAAAAAAAAAGACAGCCTTGGGGAAGGTAAGACATCCAGCGGGAAAACGGGTAAAATTAGAACAAACACAAAACAGTTACCCGTAGTTGTAATAGGCCAGCGACCATCATGGCTGATCAACCAAGCTTCTGAGTGGAAGATGGAGTGGCCTGGCGTGATTTCTTTGAGGCTCTTTGCCAATGTTGACCCGCCAAAGCTGCAAACACAGGGGTCTCGTCTTGCCAGCCGGGAAGTTCAGGTGGAGAGATATTAAGATCCATGCAGAATTTATCCAGGTCTTCTGGGAAGCGCAGGGTGGCAGTGCGGCCATCACGGGAAGCGATGAGACATGACGGAAAACCTCAGCGGTACGGGATATTATTTTTGCGCAGCTTTTCCGTTAGGGGTTTCAGCGCCCTCCATCGATCAAGGGTCTCTCTTGCCAGGTCTGGGAAAAAAGACAGCGTCGCACCATCAAAGTCCAAGGATGCAGCAGCTCGAGCTTTCTGCATGATCTGCTCCTTCTCATCGTAGAAATGCACCCGGCAGATGACATCGCTGGGCAGTTCTGAGGACAGGTTGCGCGGTCTCATGGCACGATGCGCTCTGTCGATCCTGATCTGGTGATCCGATGGAAGGCCCAGAAGTTTAGTAAATATACCTTGCAGGGTGGAGGGTAGGTCGTCATCTTTCGTGGCCTCGGGCAGGCCACGGATGCGGATGTTATTCCGTCTGTTACGGTTTTCCTGGTCCTCGATCCTGTACATGGCCATCCTGTGTGCAATGGCTAGGCGTCTGGAGTGTTGCTGGAGTTCTTTAATGGCCGTGGAGTGGTTATCAAGGCGGGCCTCGGTCTCTTCAACCCTGTGAAACACCTGCGAGAGGTCAGAGCGTACGGAGGAGACTTCCTTCTTGATCGCCTTCTCCAAGCAGTGCAGCATAGAAGCTAGCTCAGTCTTGGTGGGGAGTCCGCTGACCAGGGCAGCCACGTCCGATCGGCGCGGAGAGCAGGTCTCTCGGTCTGAGCAGCACGAAGTAGCGGGAGAGCTGTGGCGCGAAGCCGGCCTGTGACGGGAGGCGGAGCCACCGCTGCGCGGCGTACAGGCCAGATCCCCGGCCTCGATTGAATCCTCGTGCTCCGCGGCCAGGAACCGCTTGATGGAGCCCAGAGCCGGCGTTTTGGAGGGTAGAGATTTTCCAGTGCGTCTCCCCATGGCAGCGGAGGTGAAACAGGGCACAAATGCGGGCTATAATCAGCTAAAAACGGGTCCCTCCGGAGGAGCTCTCACCGTGTGCGTCCTCACAGCTTCATGCGCAAGCCACGCCCCATGTTAAGCCACTTTTGATGTCTGGCTGTAGAAATAACTCCATGCTTCTTTAATCAAGACCAGACACCTGGCCAGCAGATTGCTGCATTATGAATTTGTGGATATCTGTGACAGGAATCACCTGTGTATGAGAAGAGTACCGTCGTTCAGCCTATACAAAGCAATGACAGGCTAACAGTGGCTGCAGCTGTTCGGACGAAATTGCAAATGGAAAGATTAGCTCTGGTTAGAGGCAGATGATTGCCCCTGGACACAAACACATATCCAAATGTATTTCACTCTTGTGAAGGTGCCTTTAAGACCCCTTCCACACATGTGCGACTTGTCCTGCGACTTTGGACTGCAAAGTAGCATGACAAGTTGTACCCCATGGTTTCCATTAAGTACCGTTCATATCTGTGCGACTTCAAGGTAGACCCTGTACTACTTTGGTCTGACTTTGATGCAACTTGGGGTACATAGACCTCAAGATTACACAGGCATTGCTTCAAGTCTGATAATAGGATAGCTCTCATGCTAAATCTCACAAAATATAAATGTCATAACCAGTGTTTAAATTAAATTTCTCTGTCGCAGGTCTCCTATCTTGATATCCATAGGGTATTGCTGCCCCCTACAGGAGTAGGACAGTAGGCAGAAAAAATGTTCTGGCTACACCTATGGGCAGTCCCAGGGGGTATACCCTCTCTCTTCCTACTAAAGGATGCCAGTTTTTTTCTGCCTAGTCAGGAGGAGTAAGGACCTAAGTTCCTTGCTGGGATCTCTGGTCCTGGCAAGCTTTTTAGATAATTATTTTTTTTTGCTAGCTTTTTCTCTGGATTGTTCCTGTGAGATCTACTAGCAATTATTCCGGATCTGGGCGAATGGCTGGGTGTTGAGATCCAGTGGTTACCCCAGCCCTGCTGGGTCGGCCGCGACATAGTCCCACTGGAGGTGGGTCACCTGGTCGCATAGGACCGGTCTGCGACCGGGTTGCAGCATTCCTATTGGCCGACATCCCCCCACTCCGGCGGCGAGGGGTTCTGTCAGGAGTTTGGTGCCAGCCTGTTCCGGTATGGTGAGTAACTGTTTCCCCTTTTCCTCATGTCTGGTTCTGGGGTGGACGCGGGCCCCTCCCTAGGACGGTCAGACCCCCGTTTCTCCGGGTTCCCCTCTGTTCCACTGTGCATCCCCCACCTATGGTGCCCCCCTCCCTTTTCCCCCTCCTGGGGGGTCTCTGTCGCATGGGGATATGTTGGGAGGCTGGATCTGCGTGCAAGCCGCTAAGGGGGCGAGGGGTCCCACCAGTGGGGACGGCCGTGGTGCGGGGGGGGTTCCTACCTGGCTCCCCAGGGCCCACCTGCCGGTCGATCGTCTGTCAGTTAGGGGAGAGGTCCCCCGGAGCCCTCCTTTGTAGCCGCGCGGGGCCACCATTTTCTTGAAGCCTCCATGTGCTTTACATGGTGGTGGCCATCTTGGTACACCCAGCTTGGTTTTTTCCTCAGAGCTTGGCTACTGTGGGAGTTCCTGAAGGCGTGGAGGGGGTGGAGCCCTTCCCTAGACCCGGACACATCATTCTGCAGGCCTTTCTTTTGAAAGGACGCACGCTGCTGAGCAGACATCCTGCATCTCCCTGTGGGTGGTGAGCCTTGGGGGGTCTCTCTCTCTCTGCAGGGGTTTCTAGGCACACTGCCTGGCCACTGGGGGGGCGCTGTAGCGCTGGGAGACATTTTTACAAAAAAAAAAAAAAAAAAAATTTCAGTTTCGCCAAATTTTTCTAGCGGGTTCCTCTGGTGTACCATGGACCCCTCTGAACATGTGTCCCCACCTGATCCTCTCGAGGTGGCCACAGGGCCCTCCGGTTCCCAGCTCACTATTGAGGCACTTTCGGCGGTCCTGGAGTCATTTGTGTCCAGGGTGGAGGTGGCCTTTCAGGGGCGAGGTGCTAAAAAACGACCTCCGCCTACCCCTGCCTCATCTGATGCCTCAAATTCGGAATCTGACCCAGTCGCTGCTGACACAGGTCAGGTCTCCCCTCTGGGGCTGCTGTCTCGCGCCCCATCTCCTCTGATAGTGAGGATGACCTTCTGGCCTCCGCTGTCGCGCAAGACAAGACGATGGTGGACGCACTGATTTTGTCTGTCCGGGATACCCTAAAGCTGGAGGACACAGCGGCGGCTGCGACGGATACGCAGGTTGCCTTTGGCACTCGAAAGCCCTCCAGGGTGACAAAGGTTTTTCCTTTTCCCGCATGCTTTGACGATATCACTGGATACTGCTCCAATGCTGGGGCGTTTGTCATTGTTGTTTTCGGCGGTGGTCCTCCGGCGCATGCTGTGGCTAAAGTGCTGGTCGGCGGATCAGGCTTCTAAAAAAGCCTTGACTGATCTCCCCTTTTAGGGGGATCGCCTGTTTGGTGCTACCTTGGATGATATTATCAAAGGTCTCACTGGAGGCAAGAGCACCTTTCTCCCACAGGCTGCCAAGGGTAAGGACCCTCGTCGCAGACGGGGACCCTCCTTTTCAGCCCACAAGAAGTTTTTTCGTTCCTCTGGAGTCGTCGACAAGGCGAAGCCCTTCAAGGCCCCCTCGGGGGGGGGGGGGGTGGCTTCCAAGTGACCCTGGTCTGGTAAGCAGAAATCAGGTTCCTCCAGACCTGCGGACAAGTCTGCCTCGGCCTGAAGGTGCACCCCCACCCATGTCAGGGGTGGGGGGACGTCTTTGCCGGTTCTCGGATCCGTGGCTCTCCAGGATTCAAGACAAATGGGTTCACAAGGTCATACGGTCGGGGTACAAGATCGAGTTTCGGTAAGGTTCTTCCCTTCCAATGTGAGACTGTCCCCGGATCGCCTAAGATGTCTGTTGGGGGCCGTACAGAACTTGGTACAACAGGGTTTAATAGTTCCGGTTCCGTGTGGGGAACGTTTTTGGGGCTTTTACTCAAATCTGTTCACATTGCCCAGAAATGAGGGCAAGGTGCATCCGATCCTGGACCTAAAGGCGCTAAATTGCTTTGTCTGGGTGCAAAAGGTCAAGATGGAGTCCATTCGCACGGTGGTGGCCTCCCTGCATCAGGGGGACTTTTTGGCCTCCATAGACATCAAAGATGCCTATCTTCACATTCCCATTTATGCGGAACACCAGAGTTTACTGCGCTTTTCAGTGGGAGAGGACCATTATCAGTTTGTGGCGTTACCCTTTGGTCTCGCCTCTGCTCCCCGGATCTTCACAAAGGTTTTGGCTCCGGTTCTGGCGCTCTTGCGGCAATGGGGGATATCGGTCCTGGGCTACCTGGACGACCTCCTCCTCCGCACGGAGTCTCTGCAGGCTCTGATGTCAAATTTGGAGATCACCATGACCTCTCTGGCAGAGTTTGGGTGGCTTGTGAACCTGCAGAAGTCGTCCTTGGTCCCCTCCAGGAGACTGGACTATCTGGGCCTGACTTTAGATGTGTCCTTGGCCAAGGTGTTTCTTCCTGCGGAAAAACTCCAGAAAATCCCAACAGTGACTCAGCTGTTGCTGTCCGCCAAATGGTCATCACTTCAGACCTGCATAAGGGTTCTGGGACTGATGGTGGTGTCTTTCGAGGCGGTACCTTTTGCTCAGTTTCATACTGGGACCCTCTAAAAGGAGATCCTTCTCAAATAGAACAGAAATCCCAATTCCCTGGACAATCAGATCCGTCTGAGCGAGCGGACCAGGGAGTCCCTGATATGGTGGCTTCGGTCTCCAATGTTCATTCAAGGGAATTCCTTTCTTCCGATCTATTGGACGATTGTCACCACGGATGCCAGTCTATCCGGGTGGGGAGGGGTTCCCGGCAGGTTTTCTGCTCAGGGAATCTGGTCCCTGGAAGAATCCAGGTTGCCGATAAATGTATTGGAACTGAGAGCGATCAGGCTTTGCCTCGTTCACTGGACCGAGCATCTTCGGGGCTTTCCAGTGCGGATTCAGTCTGACAATGCCACGGCAGTGGCTTATGTCAACCACCAAAGAGACACCAAGAGTGTCCTTGCGGCCTTGGAAGTGGCCGGCATCCTCCGTTGGGTGGAACGCTTTGTTCCAGCTCTCTCCGCTGTTCACATTCCAGGCGTGGAAAATTGGCAGGCGGATTTTCTTAGCCGACAGACCTTGGATCAAGGGGAATGGTCTCTTCATCCAGAGGTGTTTCACCAGTTGTGCCTTCGTTGGGACACCCAGGATGTGGATCTGTTGGCGTTCTGGCTCAACAAGAAAGTGCAGAGGTTTGTGGCCCGATCCCGAGATCCTCTGGCAAACGCCACAGACGCGCTGGTGGCCCCGTGGGGGCAGTATCATCTGCTGTATGCCTTTCCTCCTCTCAAGCTGCTGCCGAGACTTCTTCGCAGGATAGAGGCGGAAGGGATTCCGGTCATTCTTGTGGTTCCGGACTGGCCTTGTCGCGCCTGGTATGCCGACTTGGTCTGGCTGTTCGCAGACGCTCCATGGTGGCTTGCTCTCAGGGAGGATCTGGTGTCTCAGGGGCCGATCTTCCATCCTGCTTTACGATCACTGGCTTTGACTGCTTGGCTGTTGAGAGCCAGGTGCTGAAGGACAGGGGATTGTCTGTTTCTGTTAGTCCTACTCTGCTTAAAGCGAGAAAAGTGACTTCTAGAAAGATCTATCATCGTACATGGAAGTCTTATATTGCGTGGTGCGAGTCCCTCGGGGTTCCTCCACGTTCTTACCGGCTCGGGTCTTGGCCTTCCTTCAATGGGGGGTTGAGCAGAAGCTGGCTTTGAGTACTATCAAGGGTCAGGTCTCAGCCTTGGCGATTTTCTTCCAGAGGCCAATGGCCACTCATTCCCTGGTGCGACATTTCATCCAGGGGGTGCGGCACCTGGTTCCTCCGGTGCACTCTCCCTTACCGCCCTGGGACCTAATTTGGTGCGGTCGGTTCTTCAAAACCTCCCTTTGAAAATATTAGGGAGATTCCCCTGCTAACCTTATCCCAGAAGGTGGCCTTTTTGGTGGCTATTACTTCTGTGCACAGGGTGTCGGAACTGGCTGCGTTGTCTGTGGCTCCCCCTATCTGGTGGTTCTTCGTCCGGATCCGTCCTTCCTAAAGTGGTCTCCGGTTTCCCCTAAAATGAGGATATTGTGTTGCCTTCCCTGTGTCCTAAGCCCAGCCATCCTAAGGAATTTGCATTGCACACCTTGGATGTGGTTCAGGCAATCAGGGTGTACCTGGCCACTACTGCCTCTTTTCGTAAGTCTGATTCGCTCTTTGTGATCACGGATGGGCCTAGGAAAGGTTTGCCTGCGTCTACTGCGTCTATCTCCAGATGGATCATGCAGACGGTGGTGCAGGCTTATTCGGTTAAGGGTCAGGTTCCTCCTTTCCCTGTTAAGGCACACTCTACTCGGGCACTTAGTGCTTCCTGGGCTTTCCGCCATCAGGCGTCTGTGCTTTAGGTTTGCAAGGCGGCTAACCGGTCGTCTGTTCATACCTTTACAAAGTTTTATAAGGTTGATGTGCTGGCATCTGCGGATGCCTCTTTTGGCTGCAAGGTTTTGCAGGCTGCTGTTTGAGGGGACCCTTGGTTTACCTCGAGGGTTCTGTTTTGGGTTTCAGGTGGTCTCATCCTTTTGTTCCGATGAGTCCTAGGTTTCCTGGTTGGCTATGTTTTGTTCTGCTATCCCACCCCTCAATTATGGCACTGCTTTGGGAAGTCCCTGCAGATATCAAGTTATGAGTCCTGCATCTGTCATTGAGCGACAGAGAAAACTGGATTTTTGACTTACCGTAAAATCCTTTTCTCTTAAGCTCATTGACCAACGCAGCACCCACCCCTCTTCTTGGAGTTGGGTTGGTGTGGTTTTCTGACTCTGCTTTGTTACATAACTGGCATCCTTTTAGCAGGAAGAGAGAGGGTATACCCCCTGGGACTGCCCAAAGGTGTAGCCAGAACATTTTTTCTCAAACATTTTTCTTCATTTTTTTGTCCTACTCCTGTAGGGGGCAGCAATACCCTACAGATATCAAGATATGAGTCCTGCGTCTTTCAATGAGCTTAAGAGAAAAAGATTTTACGGTAAGTCAAAATCCAGTTATCATGTGAATTCATTATCATATAAATAATAATCGAATACATATGCTGCAGCTTAAAACCACACAATTAATATAAAATGTGAAAAATATGTTCCCACAAGCTGCGCAAAAACACTTAAAATGAATAAGTGTTCAAATAAATATGTGTCAAAAATACAGTGTTCCAAAAAATAATCATAATCGTAAAGAATAAACACATTAAAGTTTAATTGTGCACAAAATATAGTGACAGGTGTGAAGAAAAGAACTCCATGCTGAATGCTGGACACCACTTAGATCCACCACCTGCATGATCCCTCTCCCATCAGCTGGTAAATCACCCCAACAAGATGCCCTCCATTTGCATGGTCAGGGCTACAAGCCGCAATGGCAAAACACTGTTAAGTTTTAAGGGTCCTCCTTAAATGATTTCTCCTCTCGCATGTACATATAGGGAAAAACGAAGGGGAATCCACTAGTGCAATGCAGTTTTAAAACTTCCAATTTTATTGTTAAAAAAATAGTAGTTGCACTCACATAAAACCAACATTAACAGCACATGTAAAATATGGGGTTTGGGGTGTTCCCCACGTCCTCACCAACTCCTACGCTAGTATGCTGGACATGGAGGAACCGCCGCCGCTCACCCGATCACTTCTCCGGTCTGCTACGTGGCAAAACTTAACAGTGTTTTGCCATTGCGCTTGTAGCTCTAACCATGCAATTGGAGGGCATCTTGTTGGGGTGAGTTACCAGCTGATGGGAGAGGGATCTCACAGGTGGTGGATCTAAGTGGTGTCCAGCATTCAGTGTGAAGTTCTTTTCTTCACACCTGTCACTTTTTTAGCACATTTGATTAATGGACTTTATGTGATATATTTTGTGCACAATTACACTTTATATGTGTTTATTCTTTATGATTATTTGTTGGAACACTATTTTTTATACATATTTATTTGAACACTTATTCCTTTTTAAGTGTTTTTTTGCGCAGCGTGTGTGAACATATTCTTCCCTTTTTATATTTTTAATTGCTTCAAGTCTAGTCAAAATCGTGTGACTTTCAGGTCGCACAAGTGTGAAAGGGGCCTAAAGAGGAATGTATAGCTGATCGATGCATATCATTTTGTTTAATATTATCTGGAATAAAATATTCTAAAACATAATGCAGTCAGGCACTGTCTGAAAGGAAAAGGCTTCTGCTGTGCTGTCTAATTAGAAGACCTATAATGATCTGTGAATCATGTGCGCTCCTTGTACTAAAAATGTATGTGCAAAACAAAGATTTCTATATAAATAGTAAAAAAAAAAAGAAAAAAAAAAGGATGCAAAGCATCAGTTTAAAACCTATATTTTAAAGAAAATACAATTTAATAGAGCCAAAACCATTAGGTAATGTTTACACTTGAAGTTGGGGGGGGCAGTAAAAACACACATTTGGTCCTCCTTTTTATTATTTCTCTATTTCTCCCCCTTAAGCTGCAAAGGCAGTGTACAACTGAAAGGGGCTGCACCATGTCAAAGCAGGAGGTGACAAAGTAACGTAATGCCTCCTCGCATTATGTGGCTTCCTTTTTTATCTTTAAAAGGGGTTGGATCATTACCTTTTTAAAGACAAGGTAACTGCTTCACTAGAATACTGTCACCAGAGCTGCTAATACATACCTTTCCTACTTTCCCCAGCCATTTTGTTTTTTGGCAGGAGTGAAGAAAACAAGCTCTGTGTAAGAGGGTTGCTTAGACAATACTGGGGACCATTTAGAAACTATGTAAGATTGCTGGGCTCCTGTGTGGAGCGCCAATGCTGTGACGTGGGAGGAAAGAGACTAAGTCACATGCTCCCCTATAACTAGAATTACAATGTATTGCACTCTGACTTCCTGAGTGAGGGAGTGAAGAGAATGGCAAGTATAAGCAGTGGGTGCTGACATTTAAGTAAACCTTGTACTTAGCCCTACAATGGGCAATACTCATGTTCACTTTAAGTCTTAATACATATTTGAAATACAGCAGCTTGTAGTAAGAAATTCTGCATTTTATCACTCATCGGCACAGTGTTTAAGTGTTTATCGTAAAGCCAGTCATTTTGGATAATGGACAAAAGTACTAGTACTCATTTACTCACTGTATGTATCATAGAGATAATTGGCTAATCAGATGGATGCAGATGCCTATATTAATTAACAGTTTGCTCAGATCAGGACATTAGATGCTAAATGTTTTATTTCAAGAACATGTGGAGTAATACCTAATGCCTACAGTACAAAAACAAAAAAAAAGTCCAGTCCAAAAGTCTGAAATATGCATATACAGTGTGTGTATATATGGATTATATATGCACATTATCTCACAAAAGTGAGTACACTCCTCACATTTTTGTAAATATTTTATTATATCTTTTCATGTGACAACACTGAAGAAATGACACTTTGCTACAATGTAAAGTAGTGAGTGTGCAGCCTGTATAACAGTGTAAATTTGCTGTTCCCTCAAAATAACTCAACACACAGCCATTAATGTCTAAACCGCTGGCAACAAAAGTGAGTACACCCTTAAGGGGAAATGTTCAAATTGGGCCCAATTGGCCAATTTCCCTCCCCAGTGTCAATTGACTCGTTAGTGTTACAAGGTATCAGGTGTGAATGGGGAGCAGGTGTGTAAAATTTGGTGTTATTGCTCTCACTCTCATACTGGTCACTGGAAGTTCAACATGGCACCTCATGGCAAAGAACTCTCAGAGGATCTGAAAAAAAGAATTGTTGCTTTCCATAAAGATGGCATAGGCTATAAGAAGATTGCCAAGACCCTGAAACTGAGCTGCAGCACGGTGACCAAGACCATGCAGCTGTTTAACAGGACAAGTTCCACTGAGAACAGTCCTCGCCATGGTCAACCAAAGAAGTTGAGTGTAAGTGCTCAGCGTCATATCCAGAGGTTGTCTTTTGGGAAATAGACGTTTGAGTGCTGCCAGCATTGCTACAGAGGTTGAAGGGGTGAGGGGTCAGCCTGTCAGTGCTCAGACCATATGCAGCACACTGCATCAAATTTGTCTGCATGGCTGTCATCCCAGAAGGTAGCCTCTTCTAAAGATGATGCACAAGAAAGCACACAAACAGTTTGCTAAAAACAAGCAGACTAGGGACATGGATTACTGGAACCATTTCCTGTGGTCTTATGAGATCAAGATAAACTTATTTGGTTCAGATGGTGTCAAGCGTGTGTGGAGGCAACCAGGTGAGGAGTACAAAGACAAGTGGGGTTTGCCTACATTCAAGCATGGTGGTGGGAGTGTCATGGTCTGGGGCTGTGCGAGTGCTGCCGCCACTGGAAAGATACAGTTTATTGAGGGAAACATGAATGCCAACATGTATTGTGACATACTGAAGCAGAGCATGATCCCCTCCCTTCAGTGACTTTGCCGCAGGGCAGTATTCCAACATAATGACCCCAAACACACCTCCAAGACGACCACTGTCTTGCTAAAGAAGCTGAGGGTAAAGGTGATGGACTAGCCAAGCATTTCTCCAGACCTAAACCCTATTGAGCATCTGTGGTGCATCCTCAAATGGAAGGTGGAGGAGCGCAAGATCTCTAACATTCACCAGCCTTGTAATGTCGTCATGGGGGAGTGCAAGAGGACTCCAGTGGCAACCTGTGAAGCTCTGGTGAACTCTATGCCCAGGAGGGTTAAGGAAGTGCTGGAAAATAATTGTGGCTATACAAAATATTAACAGTTTAGGCCCAATTTGGAGATTTTAACTTAGGGGTGTACTCACTTTTGTTGCCTGCGGTTTAGACATTAATGGCTGTGTGTTGATTTATTGTGAGGGGCAAGCAAATTTACACTGTTATACAAGCTGTACACTCACTACTTTACATTGTAGCAAAGTGTCACTTCTTCTGTGTTACATGAAAAGATATAAAATATTTAAAAAATGTGAGGGGTGTACTCACTCTTGTGAGATACTGTGTGTGTGTGTATGTGTATATGTATATGCAGTGCCTTGCGAAAGTATTCGGCCCCCTTGAATTTTGCGACCTTTTGCCACATTTCAGGCTTCAAACATAAAGAGATAAAACTGTAATTTTTTGTGAAGAATCAACAACAAGTGGGACACAATCATGAAGTGGAATGAAATTTATTGGATATTTCAAACTTTTTTAACAAATAAAAAGCTGAAAAATTGGGCGTGCAAAATTATTCAGCCCCCTTAAGTTAATACTTTGTAGCGCCACCTTTTGCTGCGATTACAGCTGTAAGTCGCTTGGGGTATGTCTCTATCAGTTTTGCACATCGAGACTGAAATTTTTGCCTATTCCTCCTTGCAAAACAGCTCAAGCTCAGTGAGGTTGGATGGAGAGCGTTTGTGAACAGCAGTTTTCAGTTCTTTCCACAGATTCTCGATTGGATTCAGGTCTGGACTTTGACTTGGCCATTCTAACACCTGGATATGTTTATTTGTGAACCATTCCATTGTAGATTTTGCGTTATGTTTTGGATCATTGTCTTGTTGGAAGACATATCTTCGTCCCAGTCTCAGGTCTTTTGCAGACTCCATCAGGTTTTCTTCCAGAATGGTCCTGTATTTGGCTCCATCCATCTTCCCATCAATTTTAACCATCTTCTCTGTCCCTGCTGAAGAAAAGCAGGCCCAAACCATGATGCTGCCACTTCCATGTTTGACAGTGGGGATGGTGTTTTCAGGGTGATGAGCTGTGTTACTTTTACGCCAAACATAACGTTTTGCATTGTTGCCAAAAAGTTTGATTTTGGTTTCATCTGACCAGAGCACCTTTGTCCACATGTTTTGTGTGTCTTGTGGCAAACTTTAAATGACACTTTTTATGGATATCTTTAAGAAATTGCTTTCTTCTTGCCATTCTTCCATAAAGGCCAGATTTGTGCAGTATACGACTGATTGTTGTCCTATGGACAGAGTCTCCCACCTCAGCTGTAGATCTCTGCAGTTCATCCAGAGTGATCATGGGCCTCTTGGCTGCATCTCTGATCAGTCTTCTCCTTGTATGAGCTGAAAGTTTAGAGGGACGGCCAGGTCTTCGTAGATTTGCAGTGGTCTGATACTCCCATTTCAATATTATCGCTTGCACAGTGCTCCTTGGGATGTTTAAAACTTGGGAAATCTTTTTGTATCCAAATCCGGCTTTAAACTTCTCAACAACAGTATCTCAGACCTGCCTGGTGTGTTCCTTGTTCTTCATGATGCTCTCTGCGCTTTAAATGGACCTCTGAGACTATCACAGTGCAGGTGCATTTATACGGAGACTTGATTACACACAGGTGGATTCTATTTATCATCATTAGTCATTTAGGTCAACATTGTATCGTTCAGAGATCCTCACTGAACTGCTGGAGAGAGTTTGCTGCACTGAAAGTAAAGGGGCTGAATAATTTTGCACGCCCAATTTTTCAGTTTTTTATTAAAAAACGTTGAAATATCCAATAAATTTCGTTCTACTTAATGATTGTGTCCCACTTGTTGATTCTTCACAAAAAATTACAGTTTTATATCTTTATGTTTGAAGCCTGAAATGTGGCAAAAGGTCGCAAAGTTCAAGGGGGGCGAATACTTTCGCAAAGCACTGTATGTGTATGTGTATATATATATATATATATATATATATATATATATATATATATATACATATAATATTCTTTTTTTTTTACAAAACATGTCAAACTCATTCAAAAAACATTTTATCATAAATTAAGTCAGTCAGTGTGATGGACCGAAGTAGTGGTACTCATTGACACTAGCATTTACTATATAGATGATGGGTCAATACGATGGCTGCAGGTATCAATTTTCAATGACTTGTTTGCTCAAATGTGGAAATCCATAAGATCATGAACACTTAAGTTTTCATGAGGCCCCATGCGCATGAATGCATTTTTGAAAATTTCCTGAAGGAGACTGCACTGTCCATATTCATGGCAGTCTACTGTTTGAATATTCTGTGCATTGGGCTCCAGTACTATATTATGAAATAATAATTTGGTGTAAGCCAAAAGGGGAACTGCGCAAACAGAGTGATATTTGACAACTCAAGAATAAATGATATGTGAGAATCAACAAAATTAAATAAATAAATAATGGGATTTCTTCCACCTGCGAGCAGTAATAGAAACGTGAAAACGTATTGATTTGTGATATGAAGTGGGTATTGCGCTCAGCAATTAGACTCACAATAAGGTGCTAGTGCGTTAAGGTGATGATGTATCACAAATAATACCACATTGATGAACAAACTTAATCGGTTCATTAATAATTAATACGACAAGTCCTTGCAATGGTGAATAAATAAGCAAATAATGTCCTTAAAGTGCTCGGTGCAAACTAGTTGTCTCAGCAGCAAACTTGGACTTGATAAGAAGTGCCTTCACCAATCACCATCCACCCAGTGCTCAGATTAAATACTTCTTACCAGACGAAGTTGACCCCTTAAGTTACAGGGGGTCACAACCAGCAGGTGTCTCCACAGAGGCTCCGGGTTGTCCTCAACACTGTCTCCACATCAAGTGTATAGTAAGCCAGTTATCATAGGAAGCTCCGGGGCTCCGGACATCATAATGCAAAAATAAAGGAAACTCCAATAGTGTAATAACGTCAGGTATTAAAGGTTTAATGTAAAAGATTGCACTTACTCCATAGCGGTATGAAAAACGCCTTTAAAGTACAAATCATCGGCTATTCGGGTGGATGGTTTGTACTTTAAAGGCATTTTTCATACCGCTATGGAGTAAGTGCAATCTTTTACATTAAACCTTTAATACCTGACGTTATTACACTATTGGAGTTCCCTTTATTTTTGCATTATGATGTCCGGAGCCCCGGAGCTTCCTATGATAACTGGCTTACTATACACTTGATGTGGAGACAGTGTTGAGGACAACCCGGAGCCTCTGTGGAGACACATGCTGGTTGTGACCCCCTGTAACTTAAGGGGTCAACTTCGTCTGGTAAGAAGTATTTAATCTGAGCACTGGGTGGATGGTGATTGATGAAGGCACTTCTTATCAAGTCCAAGTTTGCTGCTGAGACAACTAGTTTGCACCGAGCACTTTAAGGACATTATTTGCTTATTTATTCACCATTGCAAGGACTTGTCGTATTAATTATTAATGAACGGATTAAGTTTGTTCATCAATGTGGTATTATTTGTGATACATCATCACCTTAACGCACTAGCACCTTATTGTGAGTGTAATTGCTGAGCGCAATACCCACTTCATATCACATTCCAGTACTATATTAGACTGCCTAGTGCTACAGTGCTTCTTTGTTATGCTAGCGAAATGTGCTGCCATTGCTATTTCTCTGAGCTGTTAGCATTTAATAGATGTGTATTGCATGCTAAGAAGAGTAAATATGGTTAATATTTATGTCCATCCAAAACTTTGTATACAGTAGGGATGCTGCTATCCAGAGAGGGAGATATCCCCCTCACTTACTTTTCTGGTGTCAAAGGGTTCACAATATAGGAAATGAGGGGAAATCAAAACTAAAGAAATAAGAACACTTTTTTTATTACTGCCTGTGTCCTTGGTAGCAAATGTTAAAGATGTTATGCAAGCCTACTCATTAGGAAAACAAATAACTTTATTTTTTTATTTTTTTTAAATGGTTTGGAGAAATTTCATTATCTCTTTCTCAACTTTTTATTACAGCTGCTCTTTGTTTCTGTCCTGGTGAAACTATAGGGTGCACTTAGAAATTTATAAGTAATAAATACAGTAATAAATTATATTTTTACAAATAGTTTAAAAATTGTTTATTTCTCTTTCGTTCATTGACAGACACAGCTCCTGATCTTCTTAACCATTGGTTCTACTGCCCCCTTCAGGAGTAGAACACTAGGCAGGAGTAAGAACCAAGTTCCTTGCTGGGATCTCTGGTCTTGGCAATTTTTTCTTTTTTTTTTTCTCCTGGATTTTTTCCTGTGAGATCTACAATCAACTGCCGGACTGGGCGACGGGCTGGATAATCTAGGATCCAATGGTAACCCCAGTCTGACCAGCGAGCGCATGCAGACCTCAGCTCCGCACTAGGTCAGCAACGACATAGCCCCACTGGACAGGGGCTGGCCTGCGAGTTAAACGCCTTGCATGGTTGTATATAACCTTGTCTCAGCCCAAGTCACAGAGTTCCTCTTAGCCGACAGCCCCCCAATTTAGATGAAGAGGGGATTCTGTCTGGGGCGGTGCCTGCCTGGTTCCTGGTATGGTAAGTAACTGTCCCTCTCTCCTCCTGGAGCGTTTTGGGGTGGACATGGGCCCCTCCATGGGACAGTTGGACCCCTGGATTCCCCTCCTTCCCATTAGGCACCACCCTCATTGGTCTGGTGGTCCCTGTCGGCCATCTTGCCCCCCACCCACCCCCTCCACTGATGCTGGGGCTGTGGGGTGGCCTGGTTCACCGTTTAGGGTGGGGGCAGGGTGCTGTGCTGGTGATGGGGGGGGGTGCGCCGCCAGCGACTGTACAATCGGCTGTGGTGTGGGGGCTCCTGTCAGGCCCCCCTTTCCTGCCTGTGGCGTTTTCTGAGGTCTAGGGATCCCTGAGAGCCTTCTGGTGCCTCCATTTTCTTGTAGCCTGTGTGCTTATTGCACGGTGGCCATGTTTGCCTAGTCTGGCGGCCATTTTTCGGTAGTTTGCCATGGAAAATAGTGGCGGCCATGGCAGAGGAGCCCTCTGGACAGGGATTTCAACCCCTGGTGCTGACTCCTGGATCTTTTCATTTCCTGATCATTGTTCTTGCAGTGCAGATTCTCCTGGTTGCTATGGTGCCCGGTTTCTGCGGAGTAGTTAGTCTGGTGGGGTCCTCTCCCTCTCTACTGAGGATCGATTGGTGCTCTGTGGCTGGCAACTGGGTGGGCTGCCAGAGCAGTGGAGGTTGTCCCTTAGCAGTGTTTTACACTTTACCATGGGGTCCCCCTGGTGACTCATGAATTCTTTGGAGCACATCTCCTCACCTGATCCCCTCTCTGAGGCTGCGGGGCCCTTCGGGTCCCATTCATCCATCAATGCACTGACGGCGGTCCTGGAGTCCTTGGTGTCCTGAGTGGATGTTGCTTTTGGGCGACAAGCTGGCAAAAAGCCCCCCCCCGCCTTCCCCTGCTTCATCTTTCTCATTGGATCCTGAATCTGATTTGGCCGCCCTGAATCCTCAGATAGTGGGGAGGATTCCTCCACTTCTTCAACTGCGTATGAAAAGGCACTGGTCGATGCCCTGATTGTAGCTGTGCATGAGACCTTAAAGATGGAGAACGCAGCTGAAGCTGCAGTGGAGGTGCATGTTACCTTTTGGCATTTCCAAGCCATCCAGAGCGGAAAAAGGTGTTCCCTTTCACCTCCTATTTTGACAAAATTGTCACCAAATAGTGGAGAAGACCAAAGCGTCCCCTTGAGGTCCCTAAGCGATTTCAAGGACACCTACATTCACATTCCAATATGTGTCAATCTCTAGTGCTTCCTCCACTTTGCTGTGGGAGAGGAGCATTATCAGTTTGTGGCGTTACCCTTTAGTCTCGCTTCTGCTCCTCAGGTCTTCACAAACGTATTGGCGCCGGTGCTAGCATTGTTACGCCAATGAGGGATTGCTGTACTGTTCTACTTGGACGACCTCCTTCTGGGAGCAGAGTCTTCTACTGCTCTGGTGTAAAACCTGGAAATCACCATACAAGCTTTAGGGTGTTTGGCTGGATTCTGAATTTTCAGAAGTCTGCTCTTGTTCCGCCACAAAGCTGGACTATCTGGGTCTGACTCTGGACTCGTCCCTAGCCAGAGTGTTACTTCCTCTGGACAAACAAGAGTCCCTGATATGGTGGCTTCGTTCTTCGGTGCTTCGGCAAAACCGTATTGTATTGGACAGTAGTCACCACGGATACCAGCGTGTCCGGCTGGGGAGATGTCCTCAGCAAAATTTCTGCTCAGGGGGTCCGATCAATGTCTTGGTACTCCGAGCAATTAGACTGTGCCTGGAACATTGGACAGATCGTCTTCAGGTATGTCCAGTGTGCATTCAATCGGACAATGCCATGGCTATGGCTTTTGTCGATCACTAGGGGGGCACAAGAAGTGTCCTGGCGGCTCTGTTGGTAGCTGGCATTCTAAGGTGGGCAGAACAGTTATTTCCAACCCTCTCTGTCATACACATTTCCTGGGTGGAAAACTGGCTGGCAGATTACCTCAGTCAGCAGGCGTTGGACCAAGGGGTGTGGTCTCTTCATCCGGAGGTGTTACATCAGTTGAGTCTCTGGTGGGGCATCCCCGAGGTAGATCTGTTGGCGTTCTGGCTCAACAGAAAGGTGCAGATGTTTGTGGCTCGGTCACAGGATCCTCTGGTGGACACCACGGATGTGCTGATGGCCCTGTGGGATCAGTATCGTCTGATTTACACCTTCCCTTCTCTCAAGCTTCTGCCAAGACTTCCACGCAGGATCAAGGCAGAAGGGATTCCGGTCATCTTAATTGGCCCCGGACTAGTCTTGCCAGGCTTGGTAGAGCAATCTGGTGCGGCTGGTCGCTGACGTTCCTTGGAAGCTTCCTCTCAGGGAGGACCTGCGTTCTCAAGGCCCAATCTTCCACCCTGCTTTACAGTCGCTGGCTTTGACAGCTTGGCTGTTAAAACGCCAGGTGCTGATGGATAGAGGTTTGTTTGAGTCTGTGATTCCAACACTTTTAAATGCTAGGAAATCTACTTCTAGGTAGATCTACCATTGTACGTGGAAGATGTACATTGCATGGTGAGTCTCTTGGTGTTCATCCTCGCTCTTTTTTCAGTGGCTCGGAGCTTGACTTTCCTTCAATGGGGGGTTGAGCAGAAACTGGCCTTGAGTACTATCAAGGGTCAGGTGTCAGCCTTAGCAGTCTTCTTTCAATGGCCCTTGGCCACATACACCTTGGTGCATATTTTTCTTCATGGAGTTAGGCACTTGACCTCTCTAGTGCGGTCTCTGTTGCAGCCTTGGGACCTCAATTTTCAGTCCTCCAAAAGCCTCCTTTTGAGATTCTTTGGGAGATTCCCCCTCTTACCCTGTCCCAGAAGGTGGACTATTTGGTGGCTTTCACCTCTGCCTGCAGGGTGTCGGAATTTGCGGCATTACCCTGTCGTTCACCTTACTTATAGGTTCACAGTGATAAGGTGGTTCTTCGTCCCTGTCTGTCGTTCCTTCCTCAGGTTGTCTCTGATTTTCATTTGAATGAAGACATTTTGTTGCCTTCCTGTGTCCCAGGCCAAAACATCTGAAGGAAAATGCTTTGCATGCCTTGGATGTGGTCCGGGCTTTTAGGGTGTACCTGGCAGCTACGGAGTCTTTTAGGAAATCAGACTCACTATTTGTGCTTACGGATGGGCCTCAGAAAGGGTTGTCTGCTTCCTCTGCGACCATTTCCAGATGGATCAGACAGACGGCGATTCAGGCCTATTCCATCAAGGGTCAGGTTCCTCTTTTCCCTGTGTAGGTGCACTCTACTCAGGTGCTCAGTGCCTCCTGGGCCTTAGGTCCGGCGTCAGTGATGCAGGTTTGCAAGGCGACCACCTGGTCATCGGTGCACATTTTCACAAAGTTCTATAAAGTGAATGTGTTGGCATCTGCAAATGCTTCCTTTGGCCACACGGTTTTGCAGACTGCTGTTTAGATGCCTAATCCTATTGGGTGTATTGTTTTTTTCAAATGAGCTCCAGTTGTTTTGGTTGAGCTCCTGTTTACCTGGTTGGCTATAGTTCGCTTTGGGAATTTCTTTTTCGTTGGTCTCAGCCTTAATATAGGCTTACCTATAGGTAAAAATAATTAAAGTGGGTTTATAACCACTTTAACACTGCTTTTGGACATCCCAATGATTAAGAAGTTTAGGAGCTGTGTCTGTCAATGAACGAAAGAGCAAATGGGATTTTTGACTTACCGTAAAATCCATTTTTCTGATTTTCATGGATGGACACAGCATCCACCCCTCTTTGGAGTTCTAATTCTTCTGACACTGCTTGTAACAAAACTGAGTACCTATAGCAGAAAAAGGGAGTATACCCCCTAGGACTGCCCAAAGGGGTAGCCAGACTTTTTTCTCCCTAGTGTCCTACTCCTGTAGGGGGCAGTATAACCAATGGTTAAGAAGATCAGGAGCTGTGTCCGTCAATGAACATCAGAGAAATGGATAAGACGGTAAGTAAAAAATCCCATTTTTCTATGTGTCATAGAAGGTATCACAATTGATTTTTTTTTTTTTTTTTATCACAATTGATTTGGTCCCGATTGTAGACATTCTATAATCAAATGTTTATGGCCAACTTTTAGAGATGATTATTGGCTTCATACACACTGCGTAAAGATGAATTTTTGATTTTTAAATTATAAATAAGGACAAAACTTTTTTTAGTTTTCAACAAAGTGGAGAAGGATTAGAACACTTTTTAGGCTTTTTATTGCTGTCAGTGACTTCTTAGGAAGATTTACCCTCTCTTTTTCTCCTGTTTACCCTTATCATCGAAAGTGAAAGTAAAAGAAACTCTCAAATTTTTGGTTGTCCCTAGAAAAGTGAGAGTGTGAAAATCTTCCAATGCAGACGCTAGTTCTGGTGATCTGGGGGGTCCCAAGGGATTCTCTTAATTTACATGGATTAACTCTCATTTCCTGTTTTGGCTTTGCAACATTTATGCAACAAGTAATCTTTTTAACTTTTATATGATAAATTCATTAAAGAAGTATGAATAACTTTCATGGGAAAAGCAAATATTGTATATATTTTTTTATTTACCTAGTTTTTGAGGTGTGATTTGTTTGAAGAGCTACGAAATGCTGCAGACAGTGGATCTGTTTGCGTATTGCTACTGCACAGCAGATATGCATCTTATTTGGTAAACAGTACATAACAGATGGTGCTGGGACGTTTGATTTTTGTAGACAGTTCAGATATTCACTAGCTACAAAAACACACTGTATTTATAGTGGAAAATAACAACTATGCAATGCAATTTGTTAAAATCTTTTTCTGCTCCTGTTTTCTAGTCAATCAAAGCATGCCGTCCCATGACAAACAATGCAGGACGTCTCTTTCACTACAGGATTACCGTATCCCCACCAACCAATTTCTTAGTAAGTACTTTCTGTGTTTTTATTGGTATACCTGATTCTAGTTTATATTTAAAAAAAATAAAATGTGTGAAACATATATATTCTTGTGTTCTACTTTTCTTGTTCTGTGCCTCTCTGTCAATTGGCTTGCCCATTCACTGTCAATGAATGAAAAGACTGTAGATGCAAGCTTTCTGAGGGACCAAAGCACATCGTAGACTATACAGTCTCACTGGGCTTCAGAGCACTTTTGAAAAAACGGGGACATAAGGTAGAAAAACTGTCTGCCCTTGAAAAGATTGGCATAAGTGAAGATAAGGCCTACAAGGTTTGGTAATATAAGTGTTAAATGCACTTTAGAGATACATTTGTAAAATGATCATTTTCCTTTCATCCAATACATACTACTTCACTGGCCAAGGAGAAAGCCTTGGAAATAAAAGTAGCTACATTTTAACAGAATTGGGTCACTAATAAAGGAAAATTAAGTCCTGAGTAATAATTAGCTCCAGTTTCAAAGATACAGCTTCAGGTCAAAATTGCATGAACATTTGATTTCTGCAAAATGTGATATAGCAGTGAGAATGGTGCCAAACCAATCATAAATATTTTTTTTATTAATACCAATAACCTAACTTTCCATTCATTTATTGATTTTTCACGTAACATTTTCATGCTCCCTCCACACCATTGGGACTGCGAAAGGCAATGACTTTTTCTTCTTGTTTAGCTAATGATGCAGATAAGTTACACATGTAATGCAATAATAATGAGGGGCCCAACTCTTGTCCTAATTTCCTATTGTGCATCCAAAATATATGTGCTGTGTTTTTTTTTTTACCACTGCCGTCATACTGCACTTTTGAGATGCAAATATAACCTTGCCACAAATGTATCAGAAGTTATCTGCTTTGTTTATACAGTTTTGAGGCATCTTGGCTTCTGAGGGAAAATATCACGCAACTGTTCCTTGAAAGTGTTAGGTAATGACACTTTCACAAGTCTCCAGATGTAACTGTATGATACGTAGATCTGGCCAAGACCAATGTACCTTGAAATAAAAGAACAATACATTATAGTTGGGTAAAAATGTGCTACTATATTCATTGTTCTACCATACTTTGTCAAGAAGTTACGAGGCATCATGATCATCAGACACCTCCCTCCCTTGGCAAATACTCTCCTGTGTATAAATCCTTATTGTGAAATATCTTGAAAACGTTAGCCAAACCAGCACCTTTATCACCTGTTTTCTAATTTATCTAATCAAAATATCTAAGAATTAGCACATTTTATCTCAGGGGGGAAATGATTTCCTAAAATTTTCATACCAGTGCCTTTTAGTGCTTTTTTATTGCTAAGATAAATAGTAATTAAAAAAAAAAAAAAAAGTTCAGGCAGATATAAAAGATAAAGGTTTTAACCAGATATGTATTCACTGCACTACTTAAATTTATTTATTTTTTTAAATTAAATTTTGTTGTGAGAATGCAATTAACAAGAACGACTGCAACATTTGGCTAACAAGTTAAATCAAGAAAGACAATATACAGTATGTTAGATGTTAGTATAAGTGGAGAGAGACCCTGTAGTGCTGAGTCTAGTGGTTTACATGAAAGTGTAAGTTCACCTTTACGGAAAATCTGTAAAGCAACCTTACACTGGACTCTCCAGTCCCGCTGTACTATAGTCCTGCGATCCGGCTCTGTCAGGGACCGGACCGCCGCTAAAGCAGTGTTTCGGTCCCTGAACTTACACTTTGAAAAATATTTGAATGCATGGTGATCAGAATTGATAAGTGATGAAGGAAGTACTGTAACAGCATAAATACATCATTGCTTCGAACATTGGGAAATGCAGTCCTTTATCGCTTCTTCAGCTAGCTTTAAGGTTTAGATTTCTTCACCCACATTCAACTATTCAGGCTGTACATGAGCTGCAACCTGGGAAGATTATTGCAAATAAAAAGTTCATAGCCCCAGCGAGAGAGAGTCAGAGTGCAAAACTGATAAGGAATAATTCAGGAAGACAAATGATTGAGTAATTTTCATTTGCTGTTACCATTATGCAGTGACACTGTGTAAAAGTAGACAAACAACTACATACCCATTTGAGATATATACTGTTGTGTGAACACTTTCACCTGCCAGAAAATTAGGAAAACTATTCATTCGGTCTTCTATTTAAGGAATCACTGCAAGGTACCATGCCCTGTTCCTGGTCGTTTACTTTTCAACCCTGCAGTCAAAGCAACATTGTTGTGATTGCATAGAGCAAGTGTGAAGAGATAATCAATGAACTCTCTCCTCCATTCTGCAAGCTTCATTTGTTAAATTGGCAGCACTGTGGCAGATTGGCTTAATGTTTTGTCCCTTCCATTCCCAGCCAGAATGCATTTTTACTTGAAAGTGAAGGAGCTTAAAGTGGTATTAAATCCAAAAGAAAATATTTACTGTACTATATTGCAGCTTAGAAATTCTTATATGTGGTGGCTGCATTAATTTTCTTTTTTAGGCTTTTTTTTTCACCTGCTCTTGTAAATGTAGCAGTTATGTGGTTGACACAAACTATTTACCACTGACAGGGGTGCTTATAATGATTGCTTTTTTTTTTATGTAAAACGGTTTTCCCAAAGGAAAAGATAACATTTGCTGTAACTGCTTAGTTAGCTGGAGTTTGTCTTCAGTTGTTGGTGTTTCCAAATCTGCTAGAACATCCAACACCCCCCCCCCAGATTAACAGTGCTGCTGATCAAAGGTGCCCCTGTGGTCCTTCATCCAGAATGGGGGCACTCTAATACAGGAGATGTGTTACTGGCCTGATTACAAGTTGAAAACAGAGGAGAAAAAAAAACAACTAATGCAGCCATCACATTTAATGATTGGTAGGCCGCAACATTTATGGTTTTAGGTTTAATACAGCTTTAATCGAAAGAACTTAAATTAAACTTTAGTACATTTGGAATTGGAGGAGACTAATATAAAGACAGATAAAACCTGTTTAAAGCTGTACTTTAGTGTCCATTGATTTGTTCTAAAATATAAGCAACCAGTGCTGCTCTAAGTGATGAAGCATTGCATCTATTAGTATGAATTGGACTGTGATAAATGCAGTTGAGACCGGAATCTGGCCTGTGATTTATTGATTTATGTAATATATATCAGATACTTATAAAATATATAATTTGGTGTTAAAACACAGGTGTCCCCTGCAACTGCTAATAATTTTGCTTGACTACATAGGTTACAGAGGAACTGAACTGTAGAAGTTGTGCCCCAAAAAAGCAAAAAGAGAGCAAAAGGCTAGTGACCAATATTTCCCATGGCCTTCTTGTAGCTGTCCTTTTGATTCCATTACTTATCATGCTGTGTTCTGCACTTTGTTTCTTTGTGTGAGTGGCCATCTTGGTAAAGGCACAGCTTTACTTCATAGTAGCCCTGCCTCTATCAAAGCCTTAGGGAACAGTGAGTGGCACAACAGCAATATCACCAAACCTTCTGAGACTAACAGAGGCAGCAGTGCATTGGATCTTACACTGTAGATGTACAGCTGTAAGGCTGTTAGCTCAAGGAGTGGCAGGGCACTTTCTCATACTAGTAAATGCACTGATATTTTTCTGGAAGATTTTAAGATAAAAGTTAAATCTTTCAGGGTATTGCTTAGGCACAATTAACATATATAGATATACTCCAAAATATAGTTTAGGTAAAAACATATTCCTAAAGAAATCAGCACAACATAATCAAGACTGCAAACAATTCCTGCCCTTTCTGCCCCTTGTAGCTTCTGTAATGTAGCTTCCAAAATTGAAAAGTGATCTATGGATGAAGGAGGGGGACCTTTTTATTGATCTGCCCATCGTCCATTCATAGATTGCTTTTCATTCATGGAAGCTTTAGTACAACTTCTGTGAATAAATTATGAATATTTATATATTATTTTTACCTAAATTAAGGCTTTAAAGCAAAACTCAACAAGCAAAATCACCCATTCATTCATGTTTCCATGCTTTATTTTGCTGAGAAATCACTTTGAAAAACACTTCCTAGCATTTCAGCAGTGGCCATGTTATGTGGGGCAGAAGAATAATGTAGCATTTACCTTCTTTAATCCATCTGCCATTAGCTTAGGCATGCAGGCAGGAAGGTGTGCTTAGCTGAGAAAACCCTGTTCCCTCCTCCAAGATTTCTGGGATGTATGATATCATTTGTCGAGGTATGGAAACGAGAAAGTAACTAAAAAAATGTAAAAAAAAAAAAAATTGAAAACAAGTAAACATAATATACTTTCCTATCTATTTACTAATGCTAGCAGCATAAGGATTAAACATAGTTAATGTTGACTGAGAAAGTGAAGTTCCACTTTAAGATGCTAGAGGTGTAAACCATGTGCCGCCAAATCACGTACCTGGTGTTTTTACACCTTTTTTGTGGGGTCCCCCTATTGACTCATGGAGTTTTTGGAGCACATTTCCCCACCTGATTCCATTTTAGTAGCTGTGGGTCCCTCCAGGTCCCAACCATCCATTGATGCACTGAAGGTGGTCCTGGAGTCCTTTGTGTCTCAGGTGTAGGTGGTTTTTGGGAGACGAGCTTGCAAAAAGTGCCTCCTGCCTTCTCCTGCCCCATCTGTCTCCTCAGATCCTGAATCTGATTTGGCCGCCGCGGACGTGGGTCACTCTGCTGGGTCTGCGACCACACACCCTGAGTTCTCAGATAGTGAGGATGATTCCTCCACTCCTGTAGCCATGCACAAAAAGGCTCTGGTGGATGCACTGATTGTATCTGTATGTGAGAGACCCTAAAAATGGAGGACGCAGCTGAAGCTGCAACGGAGGCGCCGGTTCCCTTTGGCACTCACAAGCCATCCAGAATGGCAAAGGTGTTTCCTTTTTACGAATATTTTGACAGAATTGTCGCTAAATAGTGGGAACGGACAAAACTTCCCCTTGTGGTCCCTAAGCGATTTGCTGTGCGGTATCCCTATGAGGAGTTCCTTCTTTAAAAAGTAAACTGTTCCACCGGTGGTCGACCCTCCTGTCTCCAAATTGAACAAGGCAACCATGATTCCGGCTGAAGAGTCCCCGGCTTTTAAGGACCTGACAGACAGGAAGGCGATGGCCCGCAATATGTACACTGTGGCTAGTTTGGCACTGAGGCCAGTATTTACCATTACACTGGTGTCGCAAACTATTACCCAGTGGGCTAAAGTTTTATGCTGGGACCTTGAGGGGGAGCAGCTCCCCCCTGCCTTTGGTGAGCTGGCAGACCAGTTGATCCAGGGGCTGCAGTTTATTTGTGATGCCTCTTTGGACGTGGCTCCCTTAGTCGCTAGGCTGCGACTGTTTCAGCAGTGGTCCTTTAGGCATATTTTTTGGCTCAAATGCTGGTCTGTGGACAAGACTTCTAAAAAGGCCTTGACTGATCTTCCTTTTCATGGAGATAACCTGTTTGGAGCTACCCTGGATGACATGTTTAAGGGAATTCACAGGGGGGAAATGTTCCTTTCTTCCGCAGGCTACTAAGGGGAAGGACCCTCGTCGTAGTGATGGGCCATCCTTCTCGGCTCATAAGACATGGGATCAAAGCCTTTCAGGGCCTCCTCTGGAGGATGCAAGTGAACTTGGCCTGGCAAGTTGATGGTGAGCTTCTCCAGACCCGCAGAGAAGGCTCCTTCAGCATAAAGGCGCGCCCTCACCTGTATCAGGGGTGGGTGGACGTCTTCGCTGCTTTCCGGACCCATGGACTTCCCTAGTACAAGAAAAGTGGCTCCACAAAGTCATATGGTCTGGCTACAAGATCAAGTTTCGCTCTTATCCCTGGCAAAGGTTCTTTCCTTCCAACTTGTGCCTGTCCCCGGACTGCTTACAGGGTCTGTTTGGGGCGGTGCAAGACCTGTTACTTCAAGGGGTGATTGTCCCGGTTCTAACTTTGGATCTTTTTTAAGGTTTTTACTCAAACTTGTTTCCAGTTCCCAGGAAGGAAGGCAAGGTCCAATCCTGGACCTCGAGGCACTGAACTGCTCTGTGCAGGTGCAGAAGTTCAGATTAGAGTTCATTCGCACGGTGGTGGCATCCCTGCATCAGGGGGATTTTCTTGCCTTTATCGACATCAAGGATGCTTACCTTCACATTCCAATATGTGACGGTCACCACCACTTCCTCCGCTTTGCCATGGGAGAGGAGCATTATCAGTTTGTGGCATTACCCTTTAGTCTCACCTCTGCTCCTCGGGTCTTTACAAAAGTGTTATCCCTGGTGCTAGCATTGTTACGCCAACAGAGGATCGTTGTACTGGGCTACTTGGATGACCTCCTTCTGTGAGCAGAGTCTACTACTGCTCTGGTGAAAAACCTGGAGATCACCATACGAACTCTGAGGGATTCTGAATTTTCAGAAGTCTGCTGTGGTTCAGTTCACAAAGCTGGACTATCTGGGTCTGACTCTGGACTCGGTCTTAGCCAGTGAGCTCCTTTCCCTGGACAAACTCTAGAAACTGCAGGCTGCAATTAATCTCCTGCTGTCCAGCAGATGATCTTCCCTCTAGACTTGGATGCGGGTGCTGGGCCTGATGGTGTCTACCTTGAGTCGTCGGTTCTGTGTGAACATAGTTACATAGTTACATAGTTACATAGTTAGTGAGGCTGAAAAAAGACACAAGTCCATCCAGTTCAACCTATGTGTGTGTGTTTGCTTTTAACCATACATTGTATACCCCTGTATGTTGTGGTCTTTAAGGTGTCCATCCAATAGTTTTTTGAAACTATCAATGCTCCCCGCTGATACGACTGCTTGCGGAAGAGAATTCCACATCCTTACCGCTCTTACAGTGAAGAACCCCTTACGCACTTTAAGGTTAAACCGCCTTTCCTCTAGTTCCATACGAGGTCCCTGCAAAGGGAGATTCTGGGCAAATGGGACAAGAATATGCAGTCTATGGATAATCAGATCCGGCTGAGCCGGTGAACGAAAGAGTCCCTGATATGGTGGTTTCGCTCTCTGGTGCTTCGGCTGGGCAAATCCTTTCTCCCCTTCTATTAGACAGTGGTCACCACTGATGCCAGCCTGTCTGGCTGGGGAGGCGTCCTCAGCAAAAATTTTGTTCAGTGGATCTGGACACTGGAAGAGTCCAGACTACCGATCAATGTCTTGTAACTCCAAACGATCAGATTGTGCCTGGAACATTGGACGGATCATCTTTAGGGATGTCAGGTGCGCATTCAATCGGACAATGCCACAGACCTGGCTTATGTCAATAACCAGGGGGGCACAAGAAGTGTCCTGGTGGCTCTGGAGGTAGCTGGCATTCTAAGGTGGGCATAACGATTCATTCCAGTTCTCTCCGCCGTACACATTCCCAGAATGGGAAACTGGCAAGCGGACTACCTCAGTCGGCAGGCGTTGGACCAAAGGGAGTGGTCCCTTCATCCAGAGGTGTTTCATCAGTTGTGTCTCCGGTGGGGCACCTAAGGGGTGGATCTGTTGGCTTTTCGACTCAACAGAAAGGTGCAGAGATTTGTGGCTCAGTCCCAGGATCCTCTGGCGGATGCCACAGATGCGCTGATGGCCCCATGGGGTCATTTTCGTCTGATTTGCGTCCTTCCCACCTCTCAAGCTTCTGCCAAGACTTCTACGCAGAATCAAGGCAGAAGGGATTCCGGTCATCTTAGTGGCCCCAGATTGGCCTCGTCGGGCTTGGTACACCGATCTGGTGCCGCTGGTCACCGACGTTCCTTGGAAGGTTCCTCTTTGGGAGGATCTGCTGTCCCAAAGACCAATCTTCCATCCTGCTTTACAGTCACTGGCTTTGACAGCCTGGCTGTTGAACGCCAGGTGCTGATGGATAGAGGTTTGTTTGAGTTCGGTGATTCCAACGCTGTTAAAAGCTAGGAAATCTACTTCTAGAAAGATCTACCATCGTACGTGGAAGACGTACATTGCATATTTTTAGTATCTTGGGGTTGATCATCTCTCTTTTTCGGTGGCTCTGATCTTGACCTTCCTTCAATAGGGGGTTAAGCAGAAACTGGCCTTGAGTACTATCAAGGGTCAGATGTGGGCCTCAGCGGTCTTCTTTCAACAGACCTTGGCCACTCACTCCCTAGTACGTACTTTTCTTCAGGGAGTTAGGCACTTGGACCCTCCATTGCAGTCTCCATTACCGCCCTGGGACCTCAATTTGGTGCTCTCAGCCGTCCAAAAGCCTCCTTTTGAGAATCTTTGGGTGATTCTCCTGCTTACACTGTCCCAAAGGCATTTTGGTGGCTATTACCTCTGCATGCAGGATGTCAGAATTGGCGGTGTTATCCTGTCGTTCTCTTTACTTGGTGATTCACAAAGATAAGGTGGTTCTTTGCCCCTGTCCGTCTTTCCTTCCAAAGGTTGTCTCTGATTTTCATTTGAATGAAGACATTGTGTTGCCTTTCCTGTGTCTTTTAGGAAGTCAGATTCACTATCTGTGCTTATGGATGAGCCTTGGAAAGGGTGGTCCGCTTAATCTGCGACTATTCCCAGATTAATCAGACAGACGGTGATTCAGACCTTTTCCATTTAAGGGTCAGGTTCCTCCTTTCCCTGTCAAGATGCACTCTACTCGGACACTCAGTGCCTCCTGGGCCTTCTGTCATCAGACGTCAGTGAGGCAGGTTTGCAATGCGGCAACCTGGTCGTGTACACTTTCACAAAGTTTTATAAAGTGGATGTGTTGGCATCTGTGGATGCTTCCTTTGGCTGCAAGGTTTTGCAGGCTGCTGTTTAGAGGACCTGGTCCTCTTTGAGGGTTTATTCTTTTTTTTTTTCCAGTGGGCACCAGTTGTTTAGTTTATTTGTTTAGGCTAGGTTTAGCCTTTAGGATTTTTTTCTGCTGTGTTTTTCCCACCCCCCCCATGTTTGACACTGCTTTGGGACATGCCATTGATCCAGAAGATTCTGGAGCTGTGTCCGTCAATGAACGGAAGAGAAAATTGGATTTTTGTCTTACTGTAAAATCCTTTTCTCTGATGTTTATTGACAAACACAGCACCTACTCCTCTTTTGAGTTGGGTTATTTTTCTTCTGACACTGCTTGCAAAAATAACTGAATGCCTCTGGCAGGAAGTTGAAGTATACCGACTGGGACTGCCCCATAGATGTTGTAAAGCATTTCCCTGCATAGTGTTCTACTCTGGTAGGGGGCAGCATAGCCCAATGGTCAAGAAGATTCTGAAGCTGTGTCCGTCAATGAACATCAGAGGAAATGATTTTACGGTGAGACGAAAATCAATTTTTTCACATTCACATGAAAACACAAAGTGCCAGAAAATGCCTTGCTCTAGTGAAAACATTTTAATCACTTTTGGGCAGAGGTATAAGGGCCATTTGAAGTATTTTCTTTTTTTCCCACCAGAACAAAAAATTAGATGATCAGATTTGACGACAGGAGATTTTTTTCTTCATCTATCCCCATTGGAAAGATTTCCCATAACTTCCTGTCTGCTGCCCCACTTTTATTGGGAAAGTAAATTAGGATAACTTTTTCCAGCTGTGACACAGCAATAAAAGGTGACTTGCATCCAAAAATAAATAAATATGTTTTTGTTGAAGTTTACTTTTTTTTTTTTTTTTTTTAATTACCATACATTGCACATCAGCAGAGAAAGTTAGGCTCTTGGATATTCTGATTGATTATACCATACCAATCTACCTTAACTATGAAAGTAAGAGAATAAACCCTGAGATTATGGTCACTTGTGTGCCCATATCTGAAACTTCTATATATCAATTTGATTTGACCTGAACTTTGAATGTAAACTGGTGACAATGACTAGCAATGTTTTAAAAGATTCTGATTTTTACAGTTTAATAGATGTTTCACATTCTTTCCCTGGATATAAATGTAATCAAGACCCAGGAGTTACAACGTTTCAATGGCTACAGCGTTTTATTTATTTGCTGATGCAGTATGAAAGGCATTTCTTCTAGACATGTACTTGTGATGTACCAAGCCATTGTGAGTTACGAGCCACACAAAGTATTTTTGCATGCATCAAGGGAGGTAAATTCTCCACTTTCAATTGAGGATTTAACAGGTTTCTTGAATGGGCATAAAAAAGATTGATGCCTTCCTCCCTGCAATCTTATTTTTTTTGTTGTTGATTTGTGTGATGCCTGCAAATTGGCAGCTAAAATGAACCTTCCCAATTATCTCTGGGTTTTGTTTCACTGCTAATTTATTCACCAATCCCTGCTAATGGTTTGTTGATATATAGAGAGCAGGTTAAAGCGAAATTAGAATTTGTGGACAACGTTTTATTTTTCTGCTGCTGCTCCTTAATTAACCTTTCTGCTGCCCTGAGACAGATGCTGGCAACGGACACACTCTGCATTAGAGAAAGTGTCTATCATTTACTGCATTCTTTTGATCCTTGGCCCAGCGTCTGGACATCCATATCACCTGGAAAGAAGCCCGAAACTTTTATGGATGCATTAGTTGTAAATAGTATGAACTACAAACGACTGATTAACATGTTTTACAACTTCCTGCCTGTTTTCTGAAAGCTTGCTGGCAACAAGTAACTTTGCAGACACCTTGAGAAATGATAATTAAAGATCACCAAACAGCCTCATCATAATCAACAGTGTTTTTCTTTATTTTAGACTGATCGACCTACGGTTATAGAGTACGACGATCATGAATACATCTTTGAGGGATTTTCCATGTTCTCCCATTTACCCCTCACAAGTGTAAGTATATTTTTTAAAGCATCAAATTACCTTGCCACTTAATAGGTGTTCAAGGTACAGACAGTAAAGAGATAACCATATTATATTTTCAATGAGCATATATTGTATTTTCTGCTAGAATGCTTGTATTTACTTAAAAATTATTATTTTATACAACATTCTCATTTTTTAAATATGTTGTTTATAAAGTTTTCTCATACAAGTTAAGCGGGTAATGGCAACATATATTCCAAGTAGTGGTCGTGATACAATGAGGGAAACATACTATATCAATATCATACATAAAGGAATAACCACAAACTTTTGCATAGAGGAAGCACCAGTTTAAGAAGTCTAGAGTACCTGGTACCTGCAAACCCTTCAAAAACACTGAAGCAAGAGGGGGTTAGGGGGTATCTGACATTAAATTTAAGGTCACAGCTTTAAGTATTACATGGGGAGCAAGTGACAGTGTGTGTTTGAAGGTTTAGAGAAAAGGGGGAAGGGTAGGGATGTGGAGGGTGGTCACACAGGTAGGACAGTAGTAAGACCTGTTATTGCTCCGAATCGTCTCCACACTGTGGAGCCTGTCTTTTATTTAAGAATGTAAAAGAATCCCAATGGAACCAGTGGACATACATATCCCATGTTTGTTTTGGGCTGATAGGATCAAGCCCTCCATTTGCCGGATTTTCTCTCTTTTGCGTGCCCATAGTAGAATGGATAGAGGGTGGAGCTTTTCCAATGGGCCAGGAATACATGATTTGAAAATTCTTTTTACATGCTTCCTCTTACATACTTTTTATGTGGAGTAATATATAGATATTATAAAGACGAAGAGAGATTAGGCTTTTGGGATTTAGGTTCCTTAAAAAAAAAAAGCAAAATTACACAGTGTGATGAACCTAGAGATGTAAAATATCCAGAAGTTTTGAAACCATGGGAAAAACATTTTTTTCCTCTATCGTTCATTGACAGACACAGCTCCATATGCTTCTTAACCACTTGGTTATGCTACCCCCTAAAGGAGTAGGACACTAGGCAGGAAAAATCTCTACCAGGCCTATGAGGCAGTCCCTGAGGGCATACACCCTCTCACTCTGCCTGTTGGGACTTCAGTCTTAGCATGTTTTTTTATGTACAAAGGAAACATTTTGTTTAAATTACAGTTTTTAGCTAGTTATGTTCCTGAGAGAACTCCAATTAACAGCCGGACTGGGTGTCTTGGAACTCCGTGCAATCAGACTGTGCCTGGACCATTGGAGGGGTCATCTTTAGGAATGTCCAGTGCATATTCAATCTGACAATGCCACGGCCGTGGCTCATGTCCCTCACCAAGGGGGACACAAGAAGTGTCCTGGCAGCTCTGGAGGTAGCCGGCATTCTAAGGTGGGCAGAACGGTTCATTCCAGCCCTCTCCGACGTACACATTCCCGGGGTGGAAAACTGGCAGGCGGATTACCTCAGTCGGCAGGCGTTGGACCAAGGGGACTTTCATCCGGAGGCTTTGGACCAAGTTGGACCTTTTATCCCGAGGTGTTTCATCAGTTGTGTCTTCCGTGGGGCATCCCTGAGGTGAATCTGTTGGCGTCTCGCCTTAACAGAAAGGTGCAGACGTTTATGGCTAGGTCGAGGGATCCTCTGGTGGATGCTACAGAGGCGCTGGTGGCCCTGTGGGGGTCAGTATCCTCTGATTTACACCTTCCCTCCTCTCAAGCTTCTGCCAAGACTTCTACGCAGGATTGAGGCAGAAGGGATTTCGGTCATCTTAGCGGCCGCCGATGTTCCCTGGAAGCTTCCTCTCAGGGATGGTCTGCTGTCCAAAGGACCAATCTTCCATCCTGCTTTACAGTCACTGGCTTTGACGGCTTGTCTGTTGATTGCCAGGTGCTGAAGGATAGAGGTTTTTCTGAGTCAGTGATTTTTACACTGTTAAAAGCTAGGAAATCTACTTCTAGGAAGATCTACCATCGTACGTGAAAGATGTACATTGCGTGGTGTGAGTCTCTTGGGGTTTATCCTCACTCCTAACTCGGATCTTGAACTTCATTTAACGGGGGGTTGTATAGAAATGGGCCTTGAGTACCATTAAGGGCCAGGTGTTGACTTTGGCAGTCTTCTTCCAATGACTTTTGGCAAAAACACTCCCTGGTGCGTACCTTTCTTCGGGATGTCTGACATTTGGTTCCTCCAGTGCAGTCTCCGTCCGTTGCCACCTTGGGGTCTCGATTTGGTGCTTACAGCCCTCCAAAAGTCTCCCTCTTTGAGAATCTTCGGGAAATTCCCCTGTTTACGCTGTCCCAGAAGGTGGCCTTTTTTGTGGCTATCACCTCTGGGCACAGGGTGCCGGAACTAGCGGTGTTATTTTGTTATTCACCTTACCTAGTTATTTACAGATTTAGGGTGTATCTGGCAACTACGGAGTCTTTCCGGAAGTCAGACTCACTGTTTGTGCTTATGGTTTGGTTTTGTAAAGGGTTGTCCGCTTCCTCTGGGACCATTTCCACATGGATCAGACCGACAATGATTCAGGACTGTTCCATCAACGGTCAGGTTCCTTCTTTCCCTGTTGAGGCGCACTCTACTAGAGCGCTTTGTGCCCTAGTGGATGTGTTGGCATCTGCAGATGCTTCTTTTGGCCGCAAGGTCTTGCAGGCTGCTGTTGAGAGGACCTGATCCTCTTTGAGGGTGTATTGTTTTTTTCAGGTGGGCTCCAGTTGTTTTGGTTGAGCTCCTGTTGCCTGGTTGGCTACTGTTTTAGCCTTGGGAATTTTTTTGCTGTTCCCTCCCCTTAAGTTTAACACTGCTTTGGGACGTCACAATGGTTAAGAATATCAGTCAATGAACAAAAGAGAAAATGGGATTTTTGACTTCACTTAAAATCCTTTTCGTTGATGTTCAAGGTAAAATGTTGTGTATACAGTATAAAAGTAATATGCTTGAAATAAAAGTACAGCTTATTCAGTAAATAAACTAAACTTGCTTTTTAACCACTTCCCGCCCGCCCTATTACAAATTGACGGCGGGAATGTGGTTGAGTTATCCTGACCGGACGTCATATGACGGCGGCAGGATAACACCGCTCTGGGCGCCCCCCGGGGGCGCGCAGAGCGGCGATCGGTGATGCGGAGTGTCAGTCTGACACCCTGCATCTCCGATCTCGGTAAAGAGCCTCTGACGGAGGCTCTTTACCATGTGATCAGCCGTGTCCAATCACGGCTGGTCACATAGTAAAACAGGAACAGCCGTTGATCGGCTTTCCTTAGTTCGTGCCTGACAGGCACGAGTAAAGGAGCGCTGATCGGCGGCTCCCCTGACAGGGGGGGGGGGTCGGCACTGGTAATCAGATCATTGATTACCAGTGCAGACCCTCGGGGGGGGGGGGGGGGGATGCCACTAGATCCACCAGGGATGCCCACTATGACCCCAGGGATGCCCACTATGACCCCAGGGATGCCCACTATGGCCACCAGGGATGGCGATCAGGGCTCAGGGAGCCCCCCATTGCCCTCCCCATCAGTGATGCCCACTAGTGTCCTCCCTATCAGTGCTGCCCACAAGTGCCCATCATTGCCATCCTTTAGTGTCGCCCACCAGTGCCCATTATTGCCCAATAGTGCCGCCTATCAGTGCCCATTAGTGCCCATCAGTGCCGCCCGTCAGTGCCGATCAGTGCCGCCCATCAGTGCCCATCAGTGCCCACCAGTGCTGCCTATCAGTGCCCATTAGTGCCCGTCAGTGCCACCTATCAGTGCCCGTCAGTGCCACCTATCAGTGCCCATCAATGCCGCCTATCAGTGCCCAGCAGTGTCGCCTATCAGTGCCCACCAATGCTGCATATCAGTGCTACCTATCAGTGCCACATATCAGTGCCTATCAGTGTCGCCTATCAGTGCCGCCTATCAGTGCCACCCCATCAGTGCCACCCCATCATTGCCTCCTCATCAGTGCCTGTCAGTGCAGTCTCATCAGTGCTCATCAGTGCAGGAAAAAACTTATTTATTTACAAAATTGTATAACATAAACAAAAAAACTTTTTTTTTTTTTTTCAAACTTTTCTGTCTTTTTTTATTTGTTTAGCAAAAAGTAAAAATCGCACAGGTGATCAAATACCACCAAAAGAAAGCTCTATTTGTGGGGGGAAAATGATATAAATTTGGTGTAAGTACAGTGTTGCATGACCGCGCAATTGTCATTCAAAATGCAACAGCGCTAAAAGGGGAAAATTGGCTTGGGCGGGAAGGGAGGGAAGTGCCCTGTATTAAAGTGGTTAAAATTGTATTTTTTTTATTACAAATAGAATAACAATTAAAAATAGACTGTATATGTTAAGAACATTTCAACTATACATGAAACCGGGTAACCACCCCCTTTCCATCATAATAATGTGAACACTTCCTGCCAATATGCTTTTTCAGCTATTAACAGTGCTGATCTAGAAGCATCAATTGCTCTTGCAAGAGCCAATGTTCTCCTGATTTTCAGGTGTCATTTTATCCATAAATGAAAGTATTGTGTATTTTTTGGGAGATCATGGTCTGTAACATTTTCTTACTTAAAGATGCTGTTGATGAAGAAACACTTTGTGATAATCCAGAAGCAGCTGTACACACTACGTCGCTCCAACTTAAGGGGCGACCTGTGAAGTCGCGTGCAGCGCGACTTCGGCGCGACTTGCACGGACTTCATATAATGAATGTCTATGCAAGTCGCCTCCAGGTCGCCCCGAAGTAGTACAGGACCCTTTTTCTAAGTCGGAGCGACTTGTGTCGCTCCTATTAGAACGGCTCCTGTACTACACAATGGGAGTGTGACGGACCGCGGCTTGTCAGGCTGACAAGTCGTGGTCCAAGTCAGATCAATGTGAATGTGTTTCTGGAATGAGAACTTTGGAGGAAAAAGCTACTTGCACTTTCATTCTGGTCCGTGTCATTTAATTCCATAAAGTGATTTTGATGTCTTTAGGGCCCCTCTGGCATGTACTATAAGGATGCGTTTTGACATCCTTGTAGTATTTGGAAAATAATATTCTTCTCACAATATTTACAAATTGCAGCTTTGCTCTCTGCAGAAATTGCACTGTGTAAATGCTTCCAAACTCTAGATCAGCCTTTTTCAACCAGGGTGTGGCTTGCGCTTTCAGTTAATTTGCTACTCTTCTTCTGATCATGGCTGGATGTATTTAGAGTTTTGGTGTATCTGACCTTACAAATCATAAAACATGGTTTCCAAGTTCATATTGCTTGTCTTGGCACAACCAGCGCTATATATAGAATCTGGGGAATAACCTGTGCTGCTGTACACTCAAATCCTCACAGATTAAATTTTTTATGACCTGATGGGATTTATGCTTCTCTGCCTTCTAATGCAATAATTCTATATATCAATAATTCTGTATAAAACCCAATTTTTTTTTTTTAAATTGATAGAAACCAAAAAGATTTTTTTAGCTGGCCATAGACGGTTCACACCCCAGCCGGTTCAGCAGGAACCGACTGAGATTCAAACTATGTATGGGCAGGCTGAAACAGCCTGTCAGATTTTATATGCGATTGTTGCAAGCGGCTATTATAGCCCCCCCCCCCCGGGAGAATATTTCGCCCCTTAGCGAGGGGGATTACCCTGTCAACACTGTCTGTGTTGATATGGGAATCAAGCATATTTCTTTTGTACAAGCACAAAAATTTTCTTCGTCTGTGTCTGGCCTTAGCTCCTCAAATAGCATACTTACCATGGCAGTTTTGAAAAGTTAAATTATGCGTTTTATTAATTTACATATGGCAAATGCAGCAGGAGACCTTAAAACACTTCAATAATAGTAAGTGTGAGATTTTAAGTTAAACAGGAACAAAGCCTGAAACTCTGGGTGGGAGTTCTCATAGTTTAAGTCCCCAACAAATCTAATAAACCAGCATATGACTAAATCCCCTATTCTCCACCCTTAACTGTAAAAATTGCAAGGCTGTGGATAAGAGGGGTACCACCAGTCGTCCTGTATGGGGCCCAGGCAGCTGGGTGAACCAGGTGTGGGCAGAGAGGGTGATTGGCACAGAGGGGAAAGCTGTCTTCTTCTCCTCTCTGCTGGTTTTCAGCTGCTGCAGAGAGAGAGCCATATGTGGGATCAGTTCCAGTAACCCACCACACCCATCACCCTCCCTGTGCTCCATATGTTTCCTCTTTTGCCCAGACCCCCCTGTGTATCCCCACCTGTGCAGTGCTGCCAGCTTCCCTCCTCTCCTTCCCACTGGCAGCTGCAAGCACATAATAGGATCCTTTAGGATGGAGGGTGGGGGAACGGCTCTGTCACTTTTACCAGCCACTTTCTTTCCTGAATGAACACAATGAGTGATCAGTATCAATCACTCACTGTGTTCATTCATAACTGAAACATTGTTTTCTTTTTTATTTTGGGGGCGGGGGGGCTTTTAGATTGGCTGTATCAGGCTCCTTTGTGGTTTCTAACCGCAACCCTAAGTATTTGTATCATGTGGATTAGCTTTTTACAGATGAATTACAAATATTAAAGATAAAAAGAAAGAAAGTAAGTTGTTTCGTAATCCCCTCAGGTGCCAGCATGCATTTCAGTTTGTTTGGAAATTACCCTAATAGTCTGAGGGTGGAGGGGGTGCTATATTGGAAATTGCCACAGAATCAATAGGATTATCATGTAATCCTTGTCTTTGCATCCACCTCTTCCTGTTGGTCAGACTTTGCTTTATGGCTTATTGCTTATAGGAGGGCTACATGGCAGCTATGCATGCTGTGATCACTACAGAATTTTTGGTTAGGGAGACTTTCAAAGCCAGCTAAAATGCATGCAGAGATGATGCTTTACCATCCATACACAACCCTTCGGGTGCACTTTAGGAATAGGTGACATATTTTCTGTTACTGCTGTATGTTGAAAACCATGACAAGAGGCTTCATTTAAAACTGCTGTGGATAAATTTTGTGTTAAAAGCTTGTTTGGTCTTTTTTACTGCTAATACATCATCTTTTGTATAAATGTGTTTAGAATTCATACCATTGACCTTCCTTGATAGGAGAGCTTAAACTGACTTAATTATGTACAGTATCTGACAAAAGTGTGTACACCCCTTCACATTTTTGTAAATATTTTATTATATCTTTTCATGTGACAACACTGAAGAAATTACACTTTGCTACAATGTAAAGCAGTGAGTGTACAGCTTGTATAACAGTGTAAATTTGCTGTCCCTTCAAAATAACTGAACACATTATTGTCTAAGCCGCTGGCAGCAAAAGTGAGTACACCTCTAAGTGAAAATGCCCAAATTGGGCCCAATTAACCCCCCCCCCCCCCCCCCCAATGTCATGCGACTTGTTAGTGTTACAAAGTTGAAGGTGTGAATGGGAATCAGGTGTGTTAAATTTGGTGTTATCACTCTCACTCTCTCATACTGGTCACTGAAAGTTCAACATGGCACCTCATGGCAAAGAACTCTGGGGATCTGAAAAAAAGAATTGTTGCACTACCAAAAGATGGCCTAGGCTATAAGAAGATTACCAAGTCCCTGAAACTGTTGTTGCCAAGACCATACAGCGATTTACCAGGACAGGTTCCACTCAGAACAGGCCTCGCCATGGTCAACCAAAGAAGTTGAATGCACATGCTCAGCATCCTATCCAGAGGTTGCCTTTGGGAAATAGACGAATGAGTGCTGCCAACATTACTGCAGAGGTTGAAGGCGTGGGGGGTCAGCCTGTCAGTGCTCAGGCCATACACCGCACATTGCATCAAATTGGTTTGCATGGCTGTCATCGCAGAAGGAAGCCTCTTCTAAAGATGATGCACAAAAAAGCCCGCAAACAGTTTGCTAAAGACAAGCAGACTAAGGGCATGGATTACTGAAACCATGTCCTGTGGTCAGAGGAGTCCAAGATAAACGTATTTGGTTCAGGTGGTGTCAAGTATGAGTGGCGGCAACCAGGTGAGGAGTACAAAGGCAAGTGTGTCATGCCTACAGTCAAATATGGTGGTGGGAGTGTCATGGTCTGAGGCTGCAAGTATTGCTACAGGAGTGGAAGAGAACTCCAGTGGCAACTTGTGAAGCTCAATTTGGACATTTTCACTTAGGGTTGTACTCACTTTTGTTGCCAGTGGTTTAGACATTAATGGCTGTGTTGAGTTATTTTGAGAGGACAGCAAATTTACACTGTTATACAAGCTGTACACTCACTACTTTACATTATAGCAAAGTGTCATTTCTTCAGTGTTGTCGCATGAAAATATATAATAAATTTTTTACAAAAATGTGAGGGGTGTACTTCCTTTTTGTGAGATACTGTATATGGATCAACACTGAGGAGTGGACACCAATTGTGGATTATCATCAATCGTAGAGGGGGGTGATTGTCCATTTTTGCCAATATGACAATATCTGGTATAATCCTATTAGGTGAGTGGACATTTCAAGGGGAGAGGTGTCACTTATGCATGTGGTGCTGTGGACAGTTGCTGGAGGAAGTTGAATCACTATGGACACTTACGCTTTTTAATTAATTAATTTATTTTTTCTCATTTTCAACTTTTTATTTTAACTTACAATGGACTCTATGCACTTGTTTTTTGTTATTCAATGTGTTTTTTTTATTTATAGCACCATTATCTACTATATCTATATATCTGCACTCTGGTAGATACGTTGTCAATGAGTTTAAGGTGTTGATTTGACCTCTAAATTCTCCAGATCTCAATCCAATTGAGCATCTTTGGGAAGTGCTGGAAAAACAAGTCTGATCCACAAAGGCCCCCTCTCACATTTTACAGGACTTAAAGGATCTGCTACTGGCGGCTTGGTGCCAGATATAACAGCATACCTGTAGGGGTCTAGTGAAGTCCATTTCCCGACGGGTCAGTTTTAGTGGTAAAAGGGGGACCTACTCAATAATAGGTGGGTGGTCATAATGGTATGGCCTTTCAATGTAAAGTCCCTCTTATTTTCATGTTGCTTTTTTTTTTTTTTTGTGAAAAATAGTGTACAGTAAACCCCCCTCCATTGCAGTGGTTACATTCCGGACCCATCCGCAAAAAGTGAAAATCCGCTAAATAGAAATACCCTATTTAAATACACTGTAGACATGTTTTTAAGCTTTCACTGTACATTTAAAAGCATTTTAAACACACTTTTAAAATAATAGAAACAAATTTAAACACATAAAAGATACTGAGAGACAGAGCAAGAGCTATGGAAAACACAAAAATATTTAATTATCAATGATTTAATTAGTAAAATAACATTACAGAAAAAAAGCAATATACCGGGACAGCAAAAACTGAACCGCGATATAACGGGGGTTTACTGTAATTTATATTTACATGCAGACTAACTTTATCTACAAAAGTAATACAGATTGCGACAATTTAACACTGCCAGGGGTACCTTAAAAGTCACCTTTAACCACTTTACCACCGGAGGATTTTGCTGTCTTCCGTCCAGGCCACTTTTTGCGATTCGGCGCTGTGCGACTTCAACTGACAATTGCGCGGTCGTGCGACGCCGTACCCAAACAAAATTTACGTCCTTTTTTTCCCACAAACAGAGCTTTCTTTTGGTGGTATTTGATCACCTGTGCGATTTTTACTTTTTGCGCTATAAACAAAAAAAGAGCGTTTATTTTGAAAAAATAACAATATTTTTAACATTTTTTTATATGAAATTCCCCCCAAAAAAGATGTAAAAACCAATTTTTTTAAAAATTTTTGGCCAATTTGTTTTATGCTACATATGTTTGGTAAAAAAAATCGCAATAAGCGTATTTTGATTGGTTTGCGCAAAAGTTATTGCGTTTACTAACAAAGGGAAAGATTTCTGTCATTTTTGGTGTTTTTTTTTTAACGCGTAATGGCGGCGATCTGCGATTTTTTTTGCGGGACTGCGACATTGCGGCGGACAGATCGGACCCTTGACTGACATTTTTGACACTTTTGGGGGTACCAGTGACATTACTGCAGTAATCAGTGCTATATATATGCACTGTTACTGTAAAAATGACACTGGCAGGGAAGGGGTTAATTTTATTGGAGAGGGAGGGGTTAATGTATGCCTGGTGCTTACTGACGTGTTGGGGGGGAGTTGACTGTGTGACAGAAGGACAGATCGGATGTCCAGCTATGCTGAACAGTCCGATCTGTCACTCCCTGTCACTATGGAGATCCGCCCGCTGTGTTTACACACAGCGGGCGGATCTCCAGACTCGATCCCCGACGATCGGGTAAGAGCAGCGGCGATCGCCGCTGCTCCTCCCCTGGCCCAACTCCCGCTGTGAATGAAAACAGCGGGAGCGAGCCTCCGGCGGCGCGCAAGCGCCGCCCAGAAGGGGGAGTGTCCAGTCACGTTAATACTACGTGGCTGGACGATAACGAACCACTCTGCCGCAGTAGTATTACTGTGAGCGGTTGTAGAGTGGTTAATTCTCATGAATTTAATGCTGCATTGCAATAGTTTGTTCCTATAACTTAGGTTGGTTAGGTTTGTCTGCATGTAAATGTTGAAAAAAAAATAAGTGGAAGTGAAATGAACTTAAAAAGAATAAAATAAATACTAGCATGAGCAACAAGTGAAAAAGCACTGTTTAAAATGTTTGTCTTAAATGTATTATACCAAATTGTTAGAAACCATGCACAAACATAAAAACATTTTAATTAGGATAATACACGATCACCATTTGTCCCCGTTGTGAGGGGTCTGTTCCCGGGAATCATGCACTGTATAAAAACCATTGCATTTTCTTGATACCAACTTCTGTTACTAATCCCAATTTGTCTGTTTGTGCTGAGTGGGCGGCTCAAAAAGAGCTGTGGCCCTTCTGGGTTGTTACTCGCCAAAAATGACCCTACCCCACCGGCTGCCAGCTTCCCACCGGGTTATCAAGTAATTTCCTGATTAGAGGTTTACAAAACTACCAATACCAGTAAGTAAACTCCAAGTGTATAATCTTTTTTAACAACTTATAAAAAATAGGTAACCGTCTATTTGTACATTATGGTACTCTTTTAAATGTATTTTTTAGTCACATGTTAGACTACATGTGTTCTCATTCTTACAAAATTTGTATTTATAGAATTATCTAGCTATCTCACTTGGTAGTTGTTAAACATACCCATTAGGGCTGAACGATAGTCGATGTGAACATCGATATTGTGCTGCAAGCGTAGGCGGTAGTCACATCACCGGAACATGTGATGTGGAAGGCAAAGATGTCGGGACTCACAGTGGTAGTAGAAGGACACAGCCTGACATCCGTCCCACATGTTCAGTCTGCCCTGCAGCTAGATCTTCTGACTGAGCGGTGAGCAGCGCGCCATGAGCAGCGGTACAGGATACCAATCACGTGTGCCTGCACACCTGATTGGTTCGATGTGCCGCTACTTACGACTTGATTGGTTCTCTGTGCTCACGGTGCTCACCGCTCGGTCAGGAGAACTAGCTGCAGGGCAGACTGAACATGTGGGACGGATGTCAGGCTGTGTTCTTCTACCTTAGGTAAGTCTCTCTGCATTGAAGGGGACACGGCACGCTGGTCACTACATTGATGGGGGACACGCTGGTCACTGCATTGATGGGGGGCATGCTGGTCACTGCATTGATGGGGGGCATGCTGGTCACTGCATTGATGGGGGACATGCTGGTCACTGCATTGATGGGGGGCATGCTGGTCACTGCATTGATGGGGGGCACGCTGGTCACTGCATTGATGGAGGGCACACTGGTCACTGCATTGATGGGGGGCCACGCTGGTCACTGCATTGATGGGGGGCCACACTGGTCACTACATTGATGGGGGGCCCGCTGGTCACTACATTGATGGGGGGCACGCTGGTCACTGCATTGATGGGGGGCACGCTGGTCACTGCATTGATGGGGGGCACACTGGTCACTGCATTGATGGGGGGCACGCTGGTCACTACATTGATGGGAGGCACGCTGGTCACTGCATTGATGGGGGGCATGCTGTAGTAACTCTGAATTGAATGGGGCATGCTGTAGTAACTCTGCATTGAATGGGGGCATGCTGTAGTAACTCTGCATTGAATTGGGGCACGCTGTAGTAACTCTGCATTGAATGGGGGCATGCTGTAGTAACTCTGCATTGAATGGGGGCACGCTATATTAACTAACTCTGCATTGAATGAGGGCCTGCTGTAGTAACTCTGCATTGAATGGTGGCCTGCTGTAGTAACTCTGCATTGAATGGGGGCACGATGTAGTAACTCTACATTGAATGGGGGGCACGCTGTAGTAACTCTACATTGAATGGGGGCATGCTGTAGTAACTCTGCATTGAATGGGGGCATGCTGTAGTAACTCTGCATTGAATGGGGGCACGCTGTAGTAACTCTGCATTGAATGGGGGCACGCTGTAGTAACTCTGCATTGAATGGGGGCACGCTGTAGAAACTCTGCACTACTAAAAATGCGTGACAAAGAGGATCCGCCGAAAAAAATATCGCAATATATATCGTTGGGAAAAAAACTATCACAATGTGATTTTTTTTTTCAATATCGTGCAGCCCGAATACCCATTAGGTGTGGTTGAATGCACAAACACAGTCTGACTAAACATAGTTACCTGTGCCTTCCAGAATGGTCTTAACAACGTCTGATTGCTGATTTTGTGGGTGGCATTGTAGGTCCTTTATAGACATGTGAGATCAGATATCTGCCATTGCATGCATATAGGTATGCTTATGAAAATTCATGTAGACACTGTAGAACTAAATTCTCTGAATTTTGAGGATATGAACGGTACTGCAGTGTTTCCTCTGTGTTTGTTCAACAGATTTTGCATCCCACTGGCTAAAATGTAGCATCACATTTTGTAAATTCTTGAAAACACATACAGTGTTTCTGTTACAGAATTCTAGGTAAAATATTTTATACTGAAGGTTTTGCTTTAAACAGATAACAAGGCTCCCTTTGGTCCTAAAGCTGGTTTGGTTACATTTTTGTTATGAAGCACCAGGGACATAACATACCTGTAATGAAGTGTGTCCCATTTGCCATTGACTGCTGCCTAATGTGGAAATCTTCTTCCCACTGCCGCCTGGTCCTCCTCACAAGGCTGCTGAGGTTTACATCAGTGTGAAATAGCTGCACTAGTTTACCACCCCTTCCGTCTGCCTCCTCCATACATAGAACTTGTAGCAATCTTTTCCAGATGCAAAGAGTTTTGTAGGAGGAGGTAGATCCTGTCATTCATCTGCCCATTATCCATTCATAGACTGCTTTGCGTTCTGGAAAAGAATAGTCTGAGTTCTATGAATAGTTTAAATGGGTGGAAGGGGATGGTGAGCAACACAACTCGATACACTTGCAACAACTGATGTTCAGCCCCCACAATGCTAGTATAGTGCTACGGGAAGGATGTGGTGGAAGAGGACAGAAGATTTCTACACTATTCAGCAGCCAGCTGGACTTGGTACACACTTACAGGTAAGTAATGCTCCTGATGGTGCATAAAAAAATTGAAATTTACCATAACTAAACTTAAGCTTTATATTGGTTACTGCTTTATTTGTGTAATTTGAAGTTAGTTTTAAACTGTTAATGTTTATATAATGGCAGCTTCTATAACCATGTTCATATAATAAAATGCACGTTATATAGAACCAGTTCTGTTCATTTTCATTCCAAGACCATCCATAGGGAACATATGGCTATGTTCACAGTAATTATCTTTTATTTGTCTGTGCATTTTAATGAATTAGCAGAGGGCCAATAAATTTACAGAGCACGTGATAATAAACATAGACATGTAGTTTGATCTCCTGTTTGCAACTTAGTATAATGCATATAAATGAGTTTGCTTATATAGAGGATTGCATTAAATTCATAGAGGCATACTGATTATCTCTAGACATGCTTTTTAGTCTGTGAATTCAAAATTTCTGATAAATATAAACGATTAAACCATTTATCTTAGTATGCATTGACGTTATGACTGCCACTGCATGTTGACATGGGGTTTCAGAGTGGGTTATTATATGTCATAAGTTACTTGCTAATCCCAAAAATACCTGATCAGTTTTAGAAAGGGTACAAACCAAGATTGGTAAACATTTTGGTCCAAGACAAACTGGCTCCAATGGAGTGGACAATTGTCTTATCTTAATCGTACATTACAGAACACATAACACACATTCATATACCATGGGTTATTGGTGCGTACCTTCACATTACTGGATACTGGCAAGCTTTTGATAACTTGCCCTCCTGAGGTGCCTCCCCTATAACTGTACCCCACTCTGTAAATCCTGTTTTTTGCTATTCTTTAATGGTAATGGATTTTCTCCTTCGCACAGAAAATCACTAGCTTAAAGTTTTTCTTTATTAATTTGCTCTAATACTTCACTCAACACCTCACTGTCTTCTGATGCTTACACAGAAGCAGTTTATATGAACCAGGCAAACCTCTGTACAATCTTGGGAGCTAAGCCCGGAACCCACACTGTGGGGGACAGCCTGTGATGTTTCAATCACTGGATCTTTTATGGACACTCACCTTGGCACTTGGTGCAACTTGTTGTCAGCCACAGAGTGCTATACAGGTCCAGGGACATGGTCCATCACAAAATAAAACAGCTCTTGAGGACCCCTTTGGGGGGGGGGATGCCCACCATGATGGCCGAAGCCTGGACTTTATATACAGTCCAGCATTGTGGACAGGTAAAACAGCGGCATGTTTGAAATGTACTGCAAACTTTTCAAACTTGGCACTTAGAGCCCAATCTCAGGTGGATGACCGGGTGCTACATCACACCACTGGTGGCACACTTTAACACCATCTTGCCTACAGCCTTTTTGATGTATTTAACGTGTTACTGAACCCACAACGGTAAAATCATTTTGTATATGCAGTGAAGCATGCTTGTTATACTTACTGTGGAACCGAAGAAGATTAATTTTTCACATTGTGTAAAAAGTCTTTTTGATCCTGTTTTCTCCAATCCTTCCCTTCTTCTACTGGCACCAGACCATCTCCTGATAGAACAGAGCCTAGGGGGCAAGCTGCACATGCTCATTTTATATATATTTTTTGTTTTCTTGGGAGAGTGCATGTGATCAGCACAGAGCCAATCAGCAGGCCTACAGCCTCATAGGACAGCCAGAGTGGAATGAAAACTCCCCCTACAAGCTTTAAGCAGACACTGGTAGAAATCACATGACTGCTATATACAACTGATGAGAAAAGGTATTTAGCAGTTTATATTTTCTAAAACTATTGCATTTCCATGTTCTGTGTACTGTGGGGGACCAGATATAGTAAATGCAGGATCCTGGGTTTAGTAACACTTTTTAAGCACTTCCTCCTGCCCTTTCGCCACAAGGATTTGTTAGAAGACAGTCATATATATATATATATATATATATATATATATATATATATATATATATATATATTATAGTTTGTAGATGCTAAAACTTTTGCTCAAACTAATTATTATGTGCTTTTTGGGATTTTTCTTACTAAAAATATGTAGCAGAATAAATATTGGCTTAAATTTATGAAGAAATTTGATTTTTCAAAATTTTTTCTGGGATGTTTTATAGCAGGAAATAAAAAAAAAAAAATATATATATATATATATATATATATATATATATATATATATATATATTTATATATATATATATATATATATTTCTCTTACGTCCTCCGACAGTCGCCGCCTCTTCATATTCGTCACTAATGGGGTTATTGACCTTTGCTCCGTAGGAGTAGCTAGGCAACAGAATATATTAATATCAAAGCTTTTAGCATATCCCACCCCCAGGGGGTGGTCCCCTCAGTCAATACCTCCCTGCTTCCTGCATACCAACTCGGTTTCATATGCCTAGCTCAGGAGTACGCAGGCTGTTCCTGTGCTGGGGCTCTTAGTCTCAGCCACTTTTCTCTTTTTTGATTTTATTTGAAGTTTTTTTCTCTTTCCTTTACTTAGCTGTTTATTTTCAGCGTTAGTTCTTCTGATGAAGATGATCGTGCGGTGCTGGGTCTCAGTCTGGCCACCCTGGATCCCAGGGCTCAGGGCCAGGGGCTTCCCAGCCTGCCATCGAGTGTTCAGCTTAGGTTTTACCCTGGCATATTGAGCGACCCATCCCTGTTTGCTGCAGGGATGCTATCGGTGAGGTGGCTACCTCACTGGACGCCATTGCGGTTTCGCACTGCAACTCCACTGCGTCATGCTTGCGACACTCCCTGTCCTCAGTACTGCGGTTTGGTCACTGGAGCAGGCTCCCCACGCCATCCGGACTGGTAAGTGTATCTCTATGTGGGGACCTGTCTTTTGGGTGTCAGTCTGGGACTGTTTGACCCTGCATGTCTGTGTGGCTGCTGTGCTCCCTGTCAGCTCCTGTGTGCACTTGCTGCCTGTGTGTGGGCTGTGAGGGGGGGGCTCTCCCGCTCTGCTGGGTGTCATATGAAGCAGTGAGATTTTAGACATGCTGTGCGGCGATTGCTGTGCGGCGATTTTTCTGGGGCAAAAATTATGGTGGCAGGTCCTGTGAGGTACTGTACACGTTTTTGGCGCCAAACGCCGCCATTTTGAGCAGCGATCGATCCCACATGTCAGCGCCATGTTCTCTTTGCCCAGGGTTTTGTCCTCAGCCGAGCGGCCATGTTTGTGTAGCCTTGCAGAGGCTTCATAGGGGCGGTCAGTCTTGCATCTCTTCCTTTTCCTCTGGGACAGCGATCGGTGCAGCAGACTGTGTGAGCTCTCCAGGTTTTATATCTCCTTTTTTCCTGTATTCCTTGCCCAGTTTCTTATCCCTGTGGGGGTCAGTGTGTTCAGTGGGTGCGGTGGGCATAGCTCGCCGCGATCTTAAAGGGGCAGTACCCTTTATTAATTTTTTTGCTGGGGCATGGATTCTCAGGATTGCAAGTTTCCTCCCACCCTGGTGGGGGGCCAAGGGGCTGCTGCTTCCCCCGAGGGGGCTGATCTGGCCGCTATTGTGGCTAACTTAGCTGCTCAGGTGCAGATGCTGGTGGCTGATCGATCCACAAAACGGCCCAGGTGTCTATTTCCTCTGATTCAGAGGGCGATGGGGCTGCTATGGCTGGAGTGCCCTTCTCAGGGTCTCACTCATCCCTAGACCTTGTGGGGTCTGACGGGGAGGCTGAGGTGGAAGGGGTTGATAATTCTCCCCCTGGCTCGTCCGAAGAGCTTGCACTCATGGATGAGTTAGTTGCTTCTATCAAGCAAACGCTGCATTTGCAGGATGAACCATGTCCTCCTGCTTTGATGTCCTCTTATGGGACGCAGAGGAAACGCAAAATGTTCTACGGAATTTCAGCGCGCGGTTGATGAGCAATGGCGCAATTTAAAAAAGCCTTTTGCTGTGCCGAGTAGGTTCAAACTGCGTTATCCCTTTACACCAGCTACTGATGAGCGTTGGTGTGTGCCGCCTCAGGTGGATCACTGCGATCCCTGCTGAGGATACCCTGGTGTTCCGGGACCCGACAGACAGGAGATTGGAATCTCTGGCCCGTCATGCCTATACGGTTGCTGGCTCTATGCTGAAGCCTATTTTTGCTTCCATTATGGCAGCCCAGGCTATTGCGGATTGGACGCAGGTGCTCAAGCGCACTCTGGTGGCTGACTCTGCCCCGCTGACAACTTTGGCTATGGTGGATCAGATTCATCAGGGTGTCATGTATTTGTGTGATGCGGACTTGGATTTAGTCCCTTTTTCGGCGCACCTTTCTAGCATGGCGGTCTTGAACAGTCGCCTGATATTGTTGAATGTTGGTCGGTTGACCAATCTTCTTGCAAGACTCTGGCAAACTTGCCCTACGCGGGATCTCGCCTTTTTGGCGAATCTTTGGATACTCTGATAAAGGGTATTTCTGGGGGTAAGAGCACTCTCTTGCCCCAATCTCACAAGAATAAGTTTGTTCGCGGTAAGAAGAATGCTTCGTTTAGGCCCTCTCAGGGGTCCTTTCGTGCCTTTCGGTCGCACTATAAGGGCAAGCCCTTCAAAGGCCAAGGCTCCCAGAAGAAGCCATGGGCGGGTAAGCAGAAGTCCGGCCAGTCCGGATCCGCTGCCCATAACAATGCGGCCTGAAGGGGCGCCCTCACCCGTTTCTGGGGTGGGGGGACGTTTGCTCGGTTTTCTTCAACCCTGGCTGGACCGCATTCGGGACAGGTGGGTTCAGGAAATCGTTCGATCTGGTTACAAGATCGAGTTTCTCGGCCGGCGGGCAGATTTTTCCCCTCAAACCTTCAGCTGACTCCGGAGCTCTTGCAGGATCTGCACCTGGTGGTGCGGGACCTGCGGGCCCAGGGAGTGGTGGTTCCGGTGCCTCATCGGGACAGATTTCGGGGGTTCTATTCCAATCTGTTCACTGTGCCCAGAAAGGAGGGCAAGGTACGTCCGATTCTGGACTTGAAAGCTCTGAACCGCTTTGTGCGGGTTCGCAAGTTTTGCATGGAATCCCTGCGATCGGTGGTGGCTGCCCTGGTTCCGGGGGAATTCATGGCCTCCATCGACTTGAAGGATGCGTACCTACACATCCCCATTTTCGAAGGTCACCAGAGGTACCTTCAATTTGCCATTGTGGAGGATCATTATCAATTTGTGGCGTTACCCTTCGGTCTCGCTTCGGCTCCGCGGGTTTTCACCAAGGTGCTTGTGCCGGTTCTGGCTTTACTGAGGGCCCAGGGCATTTCTATCCTGGGGTATCTGGACGATATCCTGATTCGGTCCGCGACCAGTCAGGGTCTGGTGAACGACCTGTCCATCACGATGCAGACTCTGCAGGAATTCGGCTGGACGATAAATTTTCCAAAGTCGACGTTGTGTCCGTCGGTTCGTCTTCCCTACCTGGGGATGATTCTGGACTCTGTTCAGGCGAAGGTCTTCCTGCCAAAAGACAAGCTTCGGACACTTCAGTGCGAAGTCAGGTCCCTCAGGGACAATCAGTGCTCGTCCCTCCGGACGTGTATGAGGTGTCTGGGATTGATGGTTTCGGCCTTCGAGTCGATTCCCTTCGCCCAGTTTCACACACGGGAGCTTCAGGCGGAGGTCCTGGCCAAGTGGGACGGGCGTCCACAATCTCTGGATCTGCGGCTGTCGTTAAGCCATCTCACCCGAAGGGGTCTTTTGTGGTGGCTCCAGTCCCCGGCGGTGTCGGGGGGAAAGTCCTTTCGTCCTTTGTCGTGGACGGTGATCACCACGGATGCCAGCCTGTCGGGCTGGGGAGGTGTTCTGGGCGTTTTGTCCGCCCAGGGAACTTGGTCGGAGGAGGAATCCTCCCTTCCGATCACCATTCTTGAATTGCGAGCGATAAATCTCTGTCTTCTGCGTTGGACGGACAGGCTTCAGGGCCGTCCAGTTCGGGTGCAGACGGACAATGCCACAGCGGTGGCTTACATCAACCACCAAGGGGGCGCCAGGAGTGCCCAGGCGGCTCGGGAAGTAGCCGACATTCTGTCTTGGGCCGAGATGCACGTCCCGGCGATCTCTGCAATTCACATTCCGGGGGTGGAAAACTGTCAGGCGGATTATCTGAGCCGCCAGACCCTGGACCAGGGGGAATGGTCCCTTCACCCGGATGTCTTCCAGATGTTGTGCGCAAAGTGGGGGTCCCCAGATGTGGACCTGTTCGCGTCTCGTCTAAACCACAAGGTGGAAAGGTTCGTGGCAAGGACGCGCGATCCTCGGGCAGACGCCTCGGACGCGTTGGTGACGCCCTGGCATCAGTATCGCCTGATGTATGCCTTTCCACCGATTCAGCTGCTGTCCAGGTTCCTTTGCAGGTTGGCCTTGGAACCGAAAACGGTGATTCTGGTGGCACCAGACTGGCCTCGCCGGTCTTGGTACGCAGACCTCGTGAATCTGGCGGTCGACGCTCCGTGGCGTCTGCCTCTTCGAGCAGACCTTCTGTCTCAAGGACCGATATTCCATCCTGCTTTACAGTCGCTGGCTTTAACGGCCTGGCTGTTGAAAGCCAGGTCCTGAAGGATAGGGGTCTCTCCCCTGAGGTCATTCCCACTTCGATTAAGGCCAGGAAGGCCTCTTCAGGGAAGATTTACTACCGTACTTGGAAGGCGTATTTTGCCTGGTGTGAGTCCAGGGGGTATCCCCCTCGGTATCGAGAGTGTTGGCTTTCCTTCAAACGGGCGTGGACCAGCGTTTGGCGTTGGCCACGATTAAGGGTCAGATTTCTGTGCTGGCCGCTCTCTTTCAACGCCCTGTGGCGTCTAACTCTTTGGTTAGCACCTTTGTTCAAGGGGTGCGACATTTGGTCCCTCCTAGGAGGGAGCCTTTGCCTCCATGGGATTTGAACCTCGTTCTGTCCGTGTTGCAACATGCTCCTTTTGAAAATATCAGGGAGATCTCGTTGTCTTTGTTGTCCAAGAAGGTTGCCTTCTTGGTAGCGATCACTTCGGCTCGCAGGGTGTCGGAGCTGGCGGCCTTGTCCTGCAAGTCTCCGTATTTGGTGATTCACTTGGATAAGGTGGTCTTGCGACCTAACCCATCTTTTCTTCCGAAGAGAATCTCTGAATTTCACCTCAATGAGGACATTGTCTTGCCTTCGCTTTGCTTGAAGCCTAAGCATCCGAAGGAGGGGGCTTTACATTCCTTGGATGTTGTTAGGGCGATCAGGGTTTACCTGTCATCGACTTAATCCTTTCGCAAGTCGGATTCTCTCTTTGTCCTTCCTGAGGGACCTCGGAAGGGCATGGCGGCGTCGGCTTCTACCATCGCCAAATGGATCAGACAGACCATTGAGCAGGCCTATGCTTTGAGGGGGAAGGTTCCTCCCGTGCCTGTGAAGGCGCACTCTACCAGATCTCTGAGTATGTCTTGGGCCTGTCATCATCGGGCTTCTGTGGCCCAGGTGTGTAAGGCGGCGACTTGGTCGTCCGTTCCCACCTTCTCAAAATTTTACAAAGTGGATGTTCAGGCATCGGCAGATGCTTCCTTTGGCCGTAAAGTTCTTAGTGCGGCGGTGCCTTAGGGTGCCTTGTTTGGGCCCTTGGCTGTTGGGGTGTTTTTACCCCTGGGTTACTTGTTTTTTCCTGGGTTGTTGCTCATGTTGAGCACGTTTTCCTGTTGCCCAGTTGGTTCTCTTACTTTGGTAAGGTTCCTTTCTCTGATGTGGGTATTGCGTTGCTTTAGGCGCGGCTGCTTTTTTCCCACCCCTCATGTCTACACTGCTTTGGGACGTCCCCATTAGTGACGAATATGAAGAGGCGGCGACTGTCGGAGGAGTCAGAGAAAGGAATTTTACAGGTAAGATTTTACAAAAATTACGTTTTTTTACGTTGTTTCGTTTATTCTTTTCAAAATTGTCTGTCTTTTTTTGTTTATTGTGCAGAAAATAAAAAAAAAACCCAGTGGTGAATAACACCAAAAGAAAACTCTATTTGTGGGAACAAAAATTACATACATTTAATTTATGCACAGCGTTGCATGACCAAGCAATTGTCAGTTAAAATAATGCAGCGTCATATAGCAAAAAATGGCCTGGTCATGAAAAAGAGGCCAAGTGGTTAGAAATCACATTCCCAGTGATGCAGTTACAGTAAACACACCAGCTAGCTGGATGAGGAGGATGTAGCCCACAAAGACTCACTTTAGTTTGCTAAACATGCATACCACCACCAGAACTAACATAAGCTCTCATTTCCCATTCAAGCAATCAAAAATTGATGGTTTTCCCAATTAGGTCACGAGTACATGTGGGATAATGGGGTAGTAGAGAAAATGTGGTGACATATTAGCAATATACTATATATCAGCCATAATGTTTTATGTACAAGCACTGTTCTTTAATATTCTTTCATGTATAATAAAACTTCAACTTAGTCTTTTAAATATGGTTTTGTTATTATACTTATTGAAATGACCCTTCTTGCGTATTTCAATAATCTGTAGATTTTAGAGGATGTTGCCATGACACAACATACAGTGCCTTGTGAAAGTATTTGGCCCCCTTGAACTTTTCAACCTTTTGCCACATTTCAGGCTTCAAACATAAAGATATAAAACTGTAATTTTTTGTGAAGAATCAACAACAAGTGGGACACAATCATGAAGTGGAACAAAATTTATTGGATATTTCAAACTTTTTTAACAAATAAAAAACTGAAAAATTGGGAGTGCAAAATGATTCAGCCCCCTTAAGTTAATACTTTGTAGCGCCACCTTTTGCTGCAATTACAGCTGTAAGTCGCTTGGGGTATGTCTCTATCAGTTTTGCACATTGAGAGACTGAAATTTTTGCCCATTCCTCCTTGCAAAACAGCTCGAGCTCAGTGAGGTTGGATGGAGAGCGTTTGTGAACAACAATTTTCAGTTCTTTCCACAGATTCTCGATTTGATTCAGGTCTGGACTTTGACTTGGCCATTCTAACACCTGGATATGTTTATTTGTGAACCATTCCATTGTAGATTTTGCTTTATGTTTTGGATCATTGTCTTGTTGGAAGACAAATCTCTGTCCCAGTCTCAGGTTTTTTGCAGACTCCATCAGGTTTTCTTCCAGAATGGTCCTGTATTTGGCTCCATCCATCTTCCCATCAATTTTAACCATCTTCCCTGTCCCTGCTGAAGAAAAGCAGGCCCAAACCATGATGCTGCCACCACCACGTTTGACAGTGGGAATGGTGTGTTCAAGGTGATGAGCTGTGTTGCTTTTACGCCAAACATAACGTTTTGCATTGTTACCAAAAAGTTTGATTTTGGTTTCATCTGACCAGAGCACCTTCTTCCACGTTTGGTGTGTCTCCCAGGTGGCTTGTGGCAAACTTTAAACAACACTTTTTATGGATATCTTTAAGAAATGGCTTTCTTCTTGCCACTCTTCCATAAAGGTCAGATTTGTGCAGTTTACGACTGATTGTTGTCCTATGGACAGAGTCTCCCACCTCAGCTGTAGATCTCTGCAGTTCATCCAGAGTGAATATGGGCCTCTTGGCTGCATCTCTGATCAGTCTTCCCCTTGTATGAGCTGAAAGTTTAGAGGGACGGCCAGGTCTTCGTAGATTTCCAGTGGTCTGATACTCCTTCCATTTCAATATTATCGCTTACACAGTGCTCCTTGGGATGTTTAAATCTTGGGAAATCTTTTTGTATCCAAATCCGGATTTAAACTTCTCCACAACAGTATCTCGGACCTGGTATGTTCCTTGCTATTCATGATGCTCTCTGAGCTTTAAACAGACCTCTGAGACTATCACAGTGCAGGTGCATTTATACGGAGTCTTGATTACACAAGATTCAATTTATCATCATTAGTCATTTAGGTCAACATTGGATCATTCAGAGATCCTCACTGAACTTCTGGAGAGAGTTTGCTGCACTGAAAGTAAAAGGGGCTGAATAATTTTGAATGCCCAATTTTTCAGCTTTTTTTATTTGTTAACAAAGTTTGAAATATCCAATAAATTTTGTTCCTCTTCCTGATTGTGTCCCACTTGTTGGTTCTTAACATAAAATTACAGTTTTATATCTTTATGTTTGAAGCCTGAAATGTGGCAAAAGGTCGAAAAGTTCAAGGGGGCCAAATACTTTCGCAAGGCACTGTATCACCTCTGATATAGTCTAAGGAATCATGTCTGTCAGATGTGTTTCTGAATGGAAGGCCCTTTCCCGTGAAGAGTCTTTTTTCATAATTCACAACAACAGTGTTATCTTACACTCAAGACCATAATTTTTTCCAAAGGTGGTTTCAGCGTTCCACCTCAATGAAGACATTGTACTGACATTCTTGTGCCAATATCCTCAGTATCCAAAGGATATTTCTCCTCATTGCCTGAACCTAGTCATAGCCTTTGGAGAATACTTCAAAGTTGCTGCTTCCATCAGACAAACTTTGCTTTCTCCTCAATTCCTCAGAAGGGGCACCCTACTTAAAAATCCACCATTAAACCACCCTATTAGATTGCAAGATCCTATGAATAGGTTGCTCTTAACCCTCTTGTATTTTACTTACAGTACCTGTTAATTCCATATCTTGGAGTACAGTACAGTACACATGCCATCCTCTCTTTCTTTCTTTGGTTTACCCTACATTGCTTTCTACAAAATTGAGGATTAACATAGTGGGGTAGGGTTATAGAAGAGTCATGTGCTCAAAAGCTTGCAAGTGTCTAATCACTTTAGGGTACACAACTATACCCCATGGTATATGAATATGCTGCCTATGTCCTGTAATTTACCCTAAGATATGGAATTTGCACGTAGGTCAAAATTCCTTTTTTTCCACTGCTCAAAACCAGTATTTGTCTTTCACGAAAAAGACACATCACATTGAGCAGATTGGGAGTGGCAGTGCTTTCTTCAGAAAGTTTTAGTCATAAAGCCTGATTTGATTTTGGATGGTTACAGCTAAAATTGTTTACCTGGTCATGACAAATACAGTTTATAAGACCTGGCCCCTCCTTCCTGCCGAGTGCTCCTATAGCAAGCAGCTTGTTATGGGGGCACCCAAGTCACTGTTTTGCTTGTCCATTCACACACGGAGCTTAGCTCGGCCCCACCGCCCCATCCCCTCATCGGCTCATTGCCCATGATTGACAGTAGCCGGAGCCAATGGCTCCCGCTGCTGTCTTAGCCAATGAGGAAAAGAGACCCAGGATAGCTGCTGCTCTCATGCGCATCGCTGGATTAAGATGAGGCTCAGGTATGTATTAGGAGGGGCTGGGAGGGCTGCTGCACACAGATATTTTTTTACCTTTGTGCATAGAATGCATGATAGTAAAAAAAAAACATTGAGCCTTTACAACCACTTTAAGGCTGAAAATGAAAAGTGTAAACAAACTGCTTTTTTGGATAGGATACAGAAAAATTAAACCCTGTCATTTCATTTTTAGCCGTCTGTGTTCTATAGGATAGCTTATTCTTCACTTTCTGTTCTAAAGACACAACAGGAAGTGAGTAAAATCCTCTACAGGTTTGGGGAATTCCCTAGTTAGAGGGTTGTCACTGGTAGAGGTGATAACTCCAATTTAAACATTTAGCTTCAGGTTTGTGTTCTACTTCTTTATAATTTTGGATTTCCCATCACTTTTGTGCTTGTGACTTTGCATTGAAATATGTCTGTAAGTTATATAAGATCCACTAAACAAACCAAAGTGTTTTTTTCTTTGGAGCTCAGCCACAGTGATCTTTGGGTTCTTCTTTACCTCTCTCACCAAGGCTCTTCTCCCCCGATAGCTCAGTTTGGCCGGACGGCCAGCTCTAGGAAGGGTTCTGGTCGTCCCAAACGTCTTCCATTTGAGGATTATGGAGGCCACTGTGCTCTTAGGAACCTTAAGTGCAGCAGAAATCTTTTTGTAACCTTGGCCAGATCTGTGCCTTGCCACAATTCTGTCTCTGAGCTCTTCAGGCAGTTCCTTTGACCTCATGATTCTCATTTGCTCTGACATGCATTGTGATCTGGAAGGTCTTATATAGACAGGTGTGTGGCTTTCCTAATCAAGTCCAATCAGTATAATCAAACACAGCTGGACTCAAATGAAGGTGTAGAACCATCTCAAGGATGATCAGAAGAAATGGAAAGCACCTGAGTTAAATATATGAGTGTCACAGCAAAGGGTCTGAATACTTAGGACCATGTGATATTTCAGTTTTTCTTTTTTAATAAATCTGCAACAATGTCAACAATTCTGTGTTTTTCCGTCAATATGGGGAGCTGTGTGTACATTCATGAGGAAGAAGAATGAACTTAAATGATTTTAGCAAATGGCTGCAATATAACAAAGAGTGAAAAATTTAAGGGGGTCTGAATACTTTTCGTACCCACTGTATATGCAATATGAAGGCTAATACAGTTATTAGTGGACCTAAAGTGTAAAAGTAAATTATGCACAAGGCTTGCACCAAAACTTTAAATGTACTAGATAATGCAAAAAAAAAAAAAAAAAAAAAAAAACAATTCTTACACTGGAAAGATAATATAAAAAAAAAACAAAAAAAAACACACTTCTGGGCCTAGGTAGAGCTCTACATAACCTATGCATAATGGGGAAGTGATATTTTCTCTCCTTTATAACAATCCTTTATAAAGCTATGCCTCCCCCAGCTCCCTCTTGACCATTTTTTTTTTTTTTTTTTTTTAGCTTTTATTAAAAATATTTATGATCTAGCAGTAATTGGTTACCACTCTGCATCCTCTTCCTTCCTCTGGTCCAGTTGAAGTTAGTAGCTGATTGGTTAGTATGCACAACTGCACTTAATTCTGCGTGCACCAGTTTTTGTAAATCTCCCCCAATGTTTCTTAGGGCTCTTTCACACGGGCGGTCCGATCAGATCCGCCTGTCAGTTTTTTAGGCGGATCTGATCGGATCCTCCATGCAGCTCTATGAGGCAGCGGGTGTCAGCGGAGACACCTCCGCTGACACTCGCTGCCATCCGCATCCGATCCTGTGCGTGAAATCTGGACGGATGGAAACCCTATTTTTCCATCCGTTCAGTAATCGGAGCGGATCTGATGACAGCGGACAAGCGGTCCGCTCTCATCCGATCCCCCATAGAGGGCAGCGGGTGCTGAGACACCTCCCTCTCCGCTCTGCAAGCGGAGACGGAGCTGTCATCCGCGCGGCTCAGCGGGGATCGCGGATCGATCCCTGCTGAGCAACACGGATCCGCCTACGGAGCGGACCGTGTGAAAGAGCCCTTACAATAACTGCTAAAAAAAAGCATCCTATGCTTTAGGAGATCTTTGATATGGAGGCCATGCTTAACTAATTTTATACTATTGTGAGGTTCACTAAAAATAACGTAACATGCGGAAACAGAGTCTGACATATTTAAAAGCATTCTGGAAAATCTATCTATCTATCTATCTATCTATCTATCTATCTATCTATCTATCTATCTATCTATCTATCTATCTATCTATCTATCTATCTATCTATCTATCTAAAAAAAAGTCTAGTGACATGTTGTAGTTAGTGCCAGTTTGTTCCTTCTTTTACATTAATAATTGCACCTAAATTACTTTCTGTTTTGTGAACAAAAAATCTGTAAGATAGAAAAAAAATGCCTGGAAGAAACAGATGGGTGCATATCCTTATATGATCTAGTGTACAAGGATTTCTAATATAACACACATTACACTCTCTTATCCACAGTTTTCCCATTGTCAGTATCTGAGAGTTCCAGAGAGACTGTAAGCTGTGATTAGTTGCTGTGAATGAATATTAGATTCACTGTAATCTGGTTAACACTGTTTATTACATTTGGGCCCTTGTGCACCAACTCTCACTAATGTTAGACAACTTAAACATATTCTCAGTTATTTTTTTCCAGCAGTGTATTGTAAAATAAAAAACATTTTATTCAACATTCTGAGCAAAGTGTTTGTGTTGTTGATCCTTGGCATCAATATTTCATTAAATATTAGCCATCTTAAACACTTCAAATTCCAGGGCAGTTGCAGAACATTATTGATAATACAGAAAGCACAATGTTTAGGCTGACTGTTCTGTGTGCATAAGGTATAACATTTTCTACCTGTGAAGACAAGTCAATTTATTACCCCTACAGTAAGTCATTAGTTGTATTTATTTGAGTCACTACATGAAGATCGACGAGGCAACACATGCTAAAAGTATGAGTTTTCAAATTTGATCCACATAGGTTGGAAACTGTTTAGACAGACATTGTGGGGGAGATTTACTAAAGCTGGTGCACTCAGAAGCCAGTGCAGCTGTGCATGGTAGCCAATCGGCTTATTACTTCAGCTTGTTCAATTAAGCTTTGGCAGTAAAACCTTTAAGTTGACTGGTTCCTATGTAGAGTTGCACCAGATTTTGCACTTTCCATCTTTAGTAAATAACCTCCTGTGTGTCCAGATTACTAACTTTGCTTATAGCCCACCCAATAGAACACTGTGAAAATAGTGTCAGTTTGCAAAACAGGGTATACCACTAAGCAGTGTTATCGCAAACAGCAAATATAGTATGGACTAATTAACTACAGTTCTTACTTTTTGAGTTAGCTTGGGAATACCGAGCCATAGTTTACTGCAGTTGACTTCCCTGTGTGCCTAAAGTGATTGTAAAGGTATTTTTTTAAAAACAAACATGTTATGCTTCCTTCCTCTGTTCAAGGGTTTTACACAGAGCAGCCCGGATCCTCCTTATCTGGGGTGCCCTGGCGTCGCTCCTGGCTCCTCCTCTTTTTTGGGTATCCCCACGGAGAGCCACTTGTCATGGGGGCACCTGTGCGGGCACGCTCCAGAGTCCTGCTGCTTTTGTGTCTATTGACACAGATGGCAGGACTCGCCCCCCACCCCCGTGCCACTGGATTTGATTGACAGCAGTGGGAACCAATGGCTCCTGCTGCTATTAATCTATCCATTGAGGATCTGAGACAGCGGCTGGAGCTGCTGGGCTCATGCTCTTCGCTGGTACGATTGGGTTCAGGTAAGAAAAAGGGTGGGTCGGGGGGGGGGGGGCAGGTGAAGCAGAAAATATTGTTCACCTTAATGCATAGAATGCATTAAGATGAAAAATTATGAGACTTTAAAACTCCTTCAACAGTGTACTAAAATATGTTTTCTTGAAGTAGAACAAGGGGTATGGGTTTTTTTTTTTGTAACATTCTTAAATTGTAAGTTAATAATAGTGACTTTGCATGCATGTGCATGTACACTTCCAAAACTGTGTCTTGTGGCTTTTCCAGAGGGTTTTCCAGTTGCTGTGCTATTTGCTTTAGCTCTGCAAGTTTTACACAGCCTAGAGGTCATAGGCTTTTCACACCTCCCTCTTAGGGCTCATGTCAATGGGCATTGACATCCACATTTGGACCACATGTCATAGGCAGGTCCGCAAAATCTTATTGACTTTAACTGGGCTGTACACATGGCAGTGCAGAGGCTGTGTTTGACCTTTATGGACACAATAGAGACTTACTAAAACTAGAGCACTCAGAATCAGGTGCAGCTGTGAATAAAGGTGCAGAGATTTGTGGCAAGGTGTTGGGATCCCCTGGCTGACACTACGGATGCGCTGGTGGCTCCTTGGGGCCAGTACCATCATATATATGCCTTTCTCCCTCTCAAACTTCTGCCCGAGACTTCTTTTACACCTTTCGCTGGTGCTTAAGCTATGATTAAGAAACAGTGAAAGGTGTGAAACGGTCAGCTGCTGCTGTACTTGTATTCTCCTATGCTGTATGGAATTTATCACTTCAATAAAAGGTGTTTTCATTTGTACTGCAGCCATCCAGAACTCTTTATTTCTTCCCTCTCAGCAGAGCAGACCTGTTGGCCCAAGGGCCGATCTTCCATTCTGCTTTACAGTTGCTGGCTTTGTCAGCTTGGCTGTTAAAAGCCAGGTGCTGAAGGATAGGAGGTTTTCTGACTCGGTGATTCCCATGTTGTTGGAGGCTAGGAAATCCACCTCTAGAAAAATTTACTATCACATCTGGAAATTGTATATTGCATGGTGTGAGTCTCTGGGGGTTTCTCCCCGTTCCTTTTTGATGGCTCGAATTTTTGCGTTCCTCTAAAGAGACGTGGAGCAGCGCCTGGCCTTGGGTACCATCGAGGGCCAGGTTTCAGCCTTGGCAATTTTCTTTCAACATCCTTTGGCTACGCATTACTTGGTTTGCACGTTTGTTCAGGGGGTTCGCCACTTGGCTCCACTTGTGCGGTCTCTGTTGCCTCCATGGGACCTCAATTTGGTACTGTCGGTTCTTCAGAAACCGCCTCTTGAAAATATTTGTGAGATTCCTCTGCTTACATTGTCCCAGAAGGTAGCCTTCTTGGTGGCAATTACTTCCGCACACAGGGTGTCTGAGCTGGCAGCTTTGTCTTGTCGTTCACCTTATTTGGTTGTTCACAGAGATAAAGTGGTGCTTCGCCCTTGTCAATTGTTCCTTCCTAAGGTTGTCTCTGGTTTTCTTCTGAATTAAGACATTGTGTTGCCTTCCCTGTGTCCTAAGCATTCTAAGGAGATTGCCTTGCATTCTCTGAATGTGGTTCAGGTGATCAGGGTGTACCTGGCAGCAACCGAGTCGTTTAGGAAATCGACAAAATAAATACAATAATACAATTTTTGCGCTGTGTATTAGAATTAGGCAGCTAACACTAAAGTGGTGTACCCAACCAATAAAGTAATACAAGAATAAAAACAGTGTAGCGCACTAGATAAATACAAATAAATGCTCATGAAAAGGCCAAGCAATCAGGTGTCCGAAGCGAAGATCTTAAATGTGATAATTATCACTTCAAGATGCAGTAGTATATGCAACAATAATCACTTCAAGGTGGAGTAATGTATATCACTCGTGAATCATCGCCATCACCAGATAAGTTGGGCACTCACCAGATGGTATGGCTACCATTACAGTAGCTAGAATTAGTGGTCTTCATTAGTGGTCTTTTTTTTCTTTTTTGCAGTTTTCCAAAAATAGCTTTTGGCTTTTGGCCAAGGTTCAGATTTAATTGTGTCTTTGCAATACCCTGAAACATCTACCCTTTCTTGAATTTCTCCTGAAAATTAGTGCATTTATTGTGCGAGGGTACTCTGGCATTAATGTGCTACAGCCTCATAGCTGTGCATTTGCAGTATGAGGTCAAAGATACCACTTTATCTGGCTGTTAATTTCTGATTAGAGGTTTAGTGATGTCAATATTGTGCTGCTCACTGTTCTCTTGCTAGAGGTTCTGATATGAGGAAGCAAAACCCTGCTTCCACCAAGATGTCCATTTGTATAAATAGACAGTAGAGCTGCACGATTGTGAAAAAAAAAAATCACTGGATTATACCCCCCTCACAATCTTAACCTACCTGGCATTTTCACGATTCATGTAACAGTGCAGAGCAGTTCCCTGCTCACAGCTGTCAAAGAAAAAAATAAACAAGTTTATCACAACATTTCTCAGCGCTGAGAGATAAAGAGAAACATTGTATCATTTTGTTCTTTTGGATCAAAGGGATGAACTTCGGTCTGTAAATGAGGTCAGTTTAACCACTTAAAGACTATGGGATTTTTTTTTTTACTAAAGGCAAAGCCGCTTTGCACTACATGTGCACTGCAAGTGCACTTGGAAGTGCAGTCGCTTTAGATCAGAGGGGGGCAAGGAAGGAAAATTAAAAAACAACATTTTTGCTTGCACATGATTGGATGATGGAAATCAGCAGAGCTTCCCCTCATTTCAGAGCTTCCCCTCAGATCTACAGTACTGCACTTCCAAGTGCACTTGCAGTGCACTTGCAGTGCACAGTGAATTTGCCTTTAGTAAATAAACCCCTATGCCTTTTTCTGACATTTGTTGCTTACAAGTTAAAATCAGTATTTTTTTGCTAGAAAATTACTTAGAACCCCCAAACATTATATATATATATATATTTTTAGCAAGGACCCTAAAAAATAAAATGGCGGTTGTTGCAATGTTTTATGTCACACTGTATTTGCGCAGCAGTCTTTCAAACACATTTTTTTGGGGAAAAAGTACACTCCAATTAATTAAATGTGAAAGGTGATGTTAAGCCAAGAATCGTGATCTTTAATTTAAGCAAAAAAATTGTGAGTCTCATTTTATCCAGAATTGTGTAGTTCTAATAGACAGTACAGGGCAAGGCATGGCAAATCTGTAATGGTAAATGTAATACTGGAGACTGGTCCTTTACCCTCTGCCTGCCTGTTTGTGGGCACAACTTCTAGAGTTCAGTGCTGAAGGTTTTTGAGTTCCCAGTGCATCTATGAAATTTTGAAGTTTGCAACATGGTTCTACAGCTGGATTGACTTAAAGCGGAGTTCCACCCTAAAAATGAGGTTTGCACCGTCCGCTAGCTTAAATACACCTGAAAAAGAATTGGATAATTAATTTTTTTTTTTTTGTTTCACTTACCTTGTTTTTAATGAAAATATACTTACCTTCCTTCCTCTTCCTTCCTCTGCGGTCACGGCCCACAACGTCACTTCCTCCTTGCATTGACTCCTGGGAGATGAGCGTCATCAATCCCAGGAGTCAATGCGCTTGCACCGGAGTCACTCGTCACTTCCGGTGCAGGCGCATCATTCCCTGCTGAACAGCTTCTGGGCATGCCAGTGATGACGCGCCTTCCCCCGGAAGTGACGGGCAGGGCATTCTGGGACTCCGACGTCACCGAAGAGGACACAAAGAGGGACGCTCTGACTTCAGCTGCCCACAAATGAGATGGGAGCGCTGGACAGGACATTTTCAAGGTAAGTATTTCTTCTTACAGGTAAGTGAATTAGGGGGCAGATCAGAGGCTATCCTTGCTTAAATGCACTAGCCCTGACTGTCCCGGGGGTATTTTTACCTTTTTTTTGCCCGGATCTCTACTTTAAGTTGTATAATTGGCTAGCTGTGCACATGCAAGTCAGTGGGTTTAATTTACTAAAACTGGAAAGTGCAAAATCTTGTGTAGGTGTTCATGGTAGCCAAACAGCTTCTAACTTCAGCTTGTTTAATTAAGGTGGTTCACAAGCCTAAACATTTTTTATCCTAATGCATTCCTTGCATTAAGGTAAAAAATGTTTAGGCATCGAATTGGGCCTTTCACCTTTCCTTTTACCTACCTGAGCTCTCTTTCGATCCAGTGCTGTGCATGTCTGCAGCTCTTTTCTCCCCTCACTTCTGGGCCTCGCTGGCTTTGCTGGGGCACCGAGAGATATTGGCTCCCAGTGCTGTCAATCAAAGCTTGTGACGAGGGAGCGGGGGCCGAGTCCCACTGTCTGTGCTAATTGACACAGCAGCAGGGCTCGTCAGCAAACATGCATGTGTGCCCTCATAGGCAGCAGCTTCCTGTAGGGGCACTGGACAGAGAGCAGAGACCAGGAGCGCCAGCTGGGGACCTGAATAGAGAAGGTGTGGGGCTGCTCTGTGAATTGCACAGAGCAGGTAAGTATAGAGATGTTTGTTATTTTCTGTTTACATTTTTTTTTTTTTGTTCCTTTTACAATTATTTTGTGCTTTTAAAAAAGAATGGAATCGGATTGGTTTCTATGTAGAGCTGCACCAGATTTTGCACTCTTCAGTTTTCAGCAATAACATTGTCTCAGGAAAAGGCTTAAAGCTGATACTCTTCAGAACAGTTGTGGATCATTTTGTCAAATAGTACATTCAGCAAGCAAGGGAAATCAAGAAAATAGCTTTTGACACAGTATTTTATTGTTGACATTTTATCCTACAGTTTTCTATTAAACGATATTCTTAGTACTACGTATCTCAGAGATATCTCTGGCTTTAAGTGCCATGTAATAACGCGTTGCCATCCTTATGATATTATAGTCCCTGACATGGGCAAATTGATGTAGCAGACTCATCCTATTTCTTGTCGGTGCCTGATATCTAAAATGTGTGTAAATTCATGCTTTTACCTCCATGATAGTTATGGGCTGAAAGGTGTACAATCCATGAAGTCAGTCGAGCAGAGTGTGTTAGCATGCAAAGGAAAGTGGGTCCATGCTCCTTGCAAGATTCAAATATTATACCTTATGCACAGACCCTAAATCTGCAGATTGTCAGGATCTGCTGTGTGTATTCAAACAATTTATAGCTCTATTGGAATAATCTAAATATTTATGGAAACCAGCACTTTATCTGAACTTGCTGCAGCTATTCTCTGACAACTTTTAGTTACCCTGCAGATACTGTGCTAGAATGCTGAAATATTGGATGTGTGTGCAAGTAATGATCTATTGCCTTACTTTTTGACAACAGAATAGTTTTCTAGTAGTGTACTTCAATTAAAAAACTTGGTATAGAATATTATGCATTATCTTGTGCTTATGATGCAAAAAAAAAGAAAAATGTAGTGCTATATTTTTGGAAGGTTCACATCTGTATAGTGTATTTTAGGTGCGTTACCATTGAACTCTATATAAAGCGTATCCAAGCACTATTTTTTTTTTCTTAATGTACCCCACCTTAAATGCACAGGTGTTTACAGGGTCTTAAGGGCAAATGTTTCATCTAAATTAATTCTACTACCAAATTACACGTCATTTTTTTTTTTTTTTTTTTATAATATTTTTATTTATTTATTTTTTTTTTGCAGGATATGCAAAAATAATTTTTTTCTGGGTTTGTAATGATTAATAAACTTTTTATGTTGCTCTTTATTGGCTTGTTAAATAATACTCGTAGTGTTGTATTATATTAATTTCTTAAATAAGCTAAAACCATTTGACCACTAGATGGTGATATTGTTCTACAGTGTTACAATGGCTCAAATTTGCGGCAGATGAAGGTCCATCTCTCATTCTCCACTACTTATTTCTCTCTTTGTTTTATACACTGCCTTCATTTGGAGCTAAGTGCTCTCAGAAATGCTGCAGTCTTGCGTTATCCCTTAAAAATGATTACTGTTCTTGTTGCTTTTGCAGATTCCCTTGTGCAAAGTAATCCGGTTTAACATTGACTACACAATTCATTTCATTGAAGAAATGATGCCCGAGGTAAGGAAACGCGTGTAACCCCTTTATTGCTAGAGTCTAGCAAGTGAAAGTCTTTGTCAGCCTCATGATATTTAATTGATTAAACATGGACTTGGGCAATTTTCTGTGTACACATTTTATTGCTGCTCCCCTGATATGAGAGCACTAAAGAAACAGGAATGGATTTTGTAATAAGTAGCAGAATCCGCTTCTGCCACCTTCATTACAGCTTTATCCTTTGATGTCCTGCCAGCTCACTGTTGTTGACTGTGCTAAAACCCATCGGGATACACAGGCTGCAGGTGAATTAGAGGGTCACAACTCTACCTCATCTCAGACATTGAGGCAGTTCATGGGCAGGACACACATATGCATTTTATTACATCAGCACCTTTTTCCATACGCTGCAAGCAAGTCAATAGCAAATTAACTCACTCTACTCTTTTGGTACAGTCCTTTTGTTCTTGTCTGTTTCATCTAAATGAATTAAAAAGGTGACATTCAGCTTACTGAGTTTTTTTTTTTCTAGTTTACAGTGCACTGTTTCTGAATATAAAGCCTCCTAAGTGTATGAAACATTCTTCAGTCCTCTCCTGGTTTTCAATTTGAAATGGTCATTTCGCCATGTTCCGGCTGTGCTTGCACGGTCCTATAACTTACCATCCATTTAAAAGACATATCTGCCATATTGTATTGCTCACAATACCCTGCAGGACTGTTTTTTCACATTATGGGTAATTCTTCCTTTAGGTAATAGTGTGTGGAGAGAGGGTCATTCAGAACTTGGTTAATGGAAGCCACCTGTAATAGACTTGAATGGCCTCAATATTAGCGTGCCATTGTGTTTGTTTTAGCTGCCAACTTCTTATACATGGGGCCAGCTGTTATTATGAAAAGGGCAAGAAAATACACAGTTAAATCTCCATATTGTATTAGTCGGTTTCTTTTAAAAGAAAAAATACGCTGGCATAGTGTTGCAAGATATGTTTATTGCTTTTAACATCGCTTTAGGGGAGATGACAATCTTGCTTTCTCAAATAGACATGGACAACTACAGCGCTGCGTGCAGAGTATAATTAAAGCCTAATGAACCAAACGTTATTATATTAGCAGAATCTAATTTTCTCTTCATATTACGCTAACGTATGTTTTGTCCAAACATCATATCCTCCTTGCTGTTTTTTTATGCGTGCTATTTTGTTTCGCCTGATATTTAGAAAGTCTAAAATGACATTTCTAAATAAGATGAATGCAGACTTCAAAATGATTCATTGTCTGCTATTGAATCTGTCGTAATGTTGGCAAACTAGCAATAAAGTACAGCGGGGAACCTGCTAGTCTTAACGTAGTCTTATTGTCATGCTTGGCTGCCTATGTGCGTACAGATGCTTAACAATGCATCTTTGTCGCACTGAACATAGCAGAGGTGTATTGAGTTGGATGTAATTTGCATGGTGGGAGTTTATATATATATATATATATATATATATATATATATATATAAAAAAAAAAAAAAAAAACTGTTTGTTTTTAAATAAGCATTCTTGTTCTAGGTTCATAATGATCTATGGAAGCAGGAAGGCTGTGATCCTCCCTAAGCAATACTAATCTGTAGCTGAAAATACTAGTGATCACTGGTTTGTAGCTTTTTAGTAATGGTCCATCTGCTATTTAAATTACTGGTTACAGATCAGGGGTTGTAGATGTTTTTTGGGCTGCAGCAAACCACTGCTGGCAAATGAAAACTAATAATTGCAGCATTCAGATGGAAAATATCCCTTTAGTCAGTTTGTACTAAATCAAAGCGTTCGATCAATTATTTGCCTTCAATATTACATAATTGCTGATTGCATGGTATATAGTAGCCTGCAGGCATTAGTAATACATATTTAATAGAGGCAGTGCAGGCAACCAGGACAATTTATATGCAATGTAACCTATTAACCACTTCAGCTCTCACACCTGTACACTCTCTAATGGACCAAAACATTTTTTCCATTACTGCTACTGGCCTGTTCTTTCAGGTGTGACTTGTTCATTACACAAGATGACAAATTAATTCCTTTATTGTTTTCTTTTATGACCAATAAAGCTTTCTTTTGGTGATATCACTTTACAAAAGTACTTGTGCAATTCATAATCAAAATGGTGACAGCACTAAAAAAAAAAAGGCATTTTTTTCTCTCTTAATTTTTCCTTGTAGTTTGTGATTTAGGGTCATGTCACCCTTACAATTTTGTAGTAGCGATTTTTGGCTAGTGATGTAATTGCTGTAGTCGCTACTGTGCTACTAAAAAGTGATTTTTTGCAGCCACAGGCCAAACTTGTGTAACATCATTTCATCAGCACTTATTGCTGAAAGTTGCTCTCCTTCAGTGATTTGTAGTGTAGAGTGATCGTTGCCGGCGAGCTTGTTGCTGACATGAAACGCTACACATAGTCATTGATCAACTGAGCTATAAGTTGCTGAACAATTAGCCAGTTAGCTATTAAATAGAAAACAATTATGAATTTCTTTGCAAGAAAAAGGTGTGTCCTGTAGGAGAGAGAGAGATGCTTCCCACATTACCCTGTTTGCAGCATCTTCTGGTCATGCCTTTGTCCAGTATCAAGCCATTAGAAAGGACCCTTTCACTCTGCTCATGTGCATGGCCATGGTGACTGGATTGCTGTCCACTCATCTAAGGAATTGAAAGCTTGAATATAGTAAATATGTCACAAACCGGTCTGTACTGTATTTCATGCACTGTTCTGTTTAAAAAAAAAAAAGTTTGAATAGTGGTTCGTTTGGATGAGAAGAGAGTTCTTACACAAAGCCGTGACTCTAGGGTCCACGAGGCTCCACAGGGCCAAAATGGTCTACGTGAAAACCAAAGCTGGCCATACACATAGATTCCTTTTGTTCAGCCTGCATAAAAAACAAAAGAAATCAAGCAGATTGCGCCATCCATGCTAAAAAGCCCGGATTGATGAATCTACGCTGCTGCTATTTTATTCTGACAATCAAAGGATGTCAGGCAGAGTGGTGCGGACACTGGTGCTGAACCAGCTAAAACTCTATCACTGTATGGCCAGTTTTAGCACCGTTGTTTTTGCATTTGTTTTAGGTGAGACCAGGTTCAATTTAAACTCATATGTTAACATATGCTACACCTCTCAAGCTAATAATTTTAGAGAATACAGTGTCTCTTTGATGTTCTGAGTTGCTGAACAACACATCTAAACTGCTGCGTCTTCTGTCAAGTCTCCCACAATCTATGGAGAACATAGCACCTCCAATAGCGCTCAGAACTTCTTCTAAACTGATTTTCTCTTTCGTTCGTTGTGGACTCCTGTCATTCTTGACCATTGGGTTATACTGCCTCCTACAGGAGAAGAACACAAGGCAGAAAAAGCTTCTGGCTACACCCATGGGCAGTTACAGGGAGTATACTCCCTCTCCCTGCTATGGACACTCACCACTCGCTATAGTGCCTAGTCAGGAGTAAGAACCAAGTTCTATGCTGGGATCTTTGGTCCTGGCAAAATGTATTAGATTTTAGAACTGCCAGACTGGGCGATGGGCTGAATAATCTAGATCCAGTGGTCACCTCAGTCTGGCCAGTGAGCGCATGCAGACCTCAGCTCCACGCTAGGTCGGCCGCAACATTGCCCCACTGGATGAGGGCTTGCCTTGTGAGTTAAACATCTCGCAAGGTTGCAGAGCGTTCCTCCTGGCCGACAGCCCCCCCCCCATTACGATGGAAAGGAGGATCTGTCTGGAGCGATGCCCACACGGTTTCTGTTATGGTGACTAGCTGTCCCCCTCTACCCCTGGGGGGTTTTGGTGTGGACGTGGGCCCCTCCTTGGGACGGTCTGTCCACCAGGTTCTTTTTGCAGAACCCCCCCCCCCCCCACATACGCTGGGGATGTATTCTTTTGGGTGGTATGGCCACCTTCCTGGGGTGGGGGCAGAGTGCTTATGGTGATGGGGGGTGCACCACCGGCAGTCAGACGATCGATTGTGGGGTCGGGTTTGTACCTGGTGGGGGCTCCTGCCAGGGCCCCCCTTCCTGCCTGGATCTCTCCTGGGGCCTGGTCCCTGTATGCCTCGTGGTGCTGACATTTTGTTGTATCCTGTGTGTTTCTATACACGATGGCCATGTTAGTGTAGTCTGGCGGACATTTTCTTATGGTTTACCATTGCAAATAGTGACGTGACATGACAGTAAAGCCCTGTGGGCGGTGATTTTGGCAGGGGGAGCCCCTTTTTCTCCTCTGGTGCTGACTCCTGGATCATTTAGCTTCCTGATCGCCGCACGTGTGGTGCAGAATTCCCTGGTGCTTGCAGGTGCCTGTATCGGCGGGTGGTGAGTCTGGTAGGATCCGCTCCCTCTCTGCTGAGAATCGCTCTGTGCATTGTGCTTGGCGACCGGATGGTGCTGCGAGTGCGGTGGGGGTTGTCCCTTAGCAGTGTGTTACACTTTTATGGGGTCTCCCTGGTGACTCTTGCAGTCCTTGGAGCATGTTTCCCCACCTGATCCCCTCTCTGAGGCTGCAGGGCCCTCCGGGTCCCAACCATCTATCCATGCACTTACGACGGTCCTGGAGTCCCTTGTGTCCCTGGTGGAGGCGGCTTGCATGTGACGAGCTAGCAAAAAGCGCTCCACGCCTTCCCCTGCCTCCTCTGTCTCATCAGACCCTGAATCTGATTTGGCCACCGCAGATGTGGGTCACCCTGCTGGGTCTGCGACCATGCGCCTGGAATTCTCTGATAGTGAGAATGATTCCTTTACGTCTGCGACCGCGCACAAATAGGCACTGATAGATGCACTGATTGCGCTGTTGAAGCTGCGACTGAGGCGCAGGTACCCTCTGGCACTCATGCCATCCAGAGCGGCAAAGGTTTTTCCTTTCCCCGCTTATTTTGACAGAATTGTCTCTAAAGAGTGGGGACGACCAAAGCGTCCCAGTGGGGTTTCTAAGTGCTTTACTAGGCGTTACCTCTTTGAGGAGTACCTTCTTAAGAAGTTGGCTGTGCCACAGGTGGTGGACCCACCAGGTTCCAGATCAAACAAGGCAACCATGATTCCGGTGAAAAAGTCCCTGGCCTTTAAGGATCCGGCTGACCCGAAGGCGGAGGCTGTGACCCGCATTATGTACACATTAGAGGGTTCAGCATTGAGGCTGGTATTCACCATTGCCCTAGTGTCGCAAACTCTGACTAAGTGGGCTAAGCTCCTATGCCGTGATTGGAGGGTGTACAACAGGGGTTGCAGTTTATATGTGATGCCTCCCTGGAAGTGGCTCCCCTGATGGCTCGCCTCTCCATTTTGGCGGTGGTCCTTCGGCGTGTCTTTTGGCTTAAATGCTGGTCGGCAGACCATACTTCTAAGAAGTAACTGATCTTCCCTTTCAAGGAGATTGTCTGTTTGGAAGTACCCTGAATTACATCATTAAAGGTCTCACTGGGGGATTTTTTCGCCTCTATCGACATCAAGGATGCTTACCTTTACATTCCAATATGTGCCAGTCACCAGCGTTTATTCCGCATTGCAGTGGGAGAGGAGCATTATCAGTTTGTGGTATTATCCGCTCCTCGGGTCTTCACAAAAGTGTTTGCTCCGGTGCTAGCTTTGCTACACCAACGTGGTGATCGAGGTACCAGGCTACTTGGACAATCTCCTTCTGTGAGCAGAGTCTATCTGCTCTGGTGGAGAACCTGGAGATCACAATATGAACTCTGTGGGAGTTTGGCTGGATTCTGAAAAGTCTGCCCTGGTTTCGTCCACAAAGCTGTACTATTTGGGCCTGACTCTGGACTCCGTCTTAGCCAGAGTGCTCCTGACTCTGGACAAACTCCAGAAATTGCAGGTTGCACATCGCTTCCTGCTGTCCAACAAATGGTCATCCCTCCGGACTTGCATGCTGGTGCTATGCCTGATGGTATCTACCTTTGAGGCAGTTCTGTTTGCGCAGTTCCATTCAAGGTCACTGCAAAAGGAGATTCTAATCAAATCAGACAGGACTCCGCAGTATCTGGACAATTGGATCCAGCTGAGTTGGGGAACAAAGGAGTCCCTGATATTAATGGTTTCACTGTCCGGCCCTTTGGCTGAGAAAATCCTTCCTCCCCTTGTATTGGACATCGGTCACCACAGATGCCAGCCTGTCCGGCTGGGGAGGCGTCCTCGGCAAGCATTCTGCTCAGGAGATATGGACACGCTTGAAGTGTCCAGACTACCGATCAATGTCCTGGAACTTCGAGCAATCATACTGTGTCTAGATCATTGGATGGATCGTCTTTAGGGATGCCCTATGTGTGTTAATTTGGACAATGCCAGGTAGCCTTTTTGGTTGCGATCACAACTGCGTGCATGGTGTCGGAACTGGTGGCATTATCCTGTTGTTCACCTTTTCTGGTGATTCACAAGGATAAAGTGCTGCTTCGTCCCTGTCCTTCATTCCTTCCTAAGGTATTCTCTGACTTTCATTGTGTTGCCTTTCCTGTGTCCCAGGCCTAAACATCTGAATGAAATTGCCTTGCATTCCTTGGATATGGTCCGGGGCAATTAGGGTGTACCTGGCAGCTATGGAGTCTTTCAGGAAGTCTCTTTGTGCTCACAGATGGACCTCACAAAGTATTGTCTGCTTCCTCTGTAACCATTTCCAGATGGATCAGACAGGTGGCCTTTTCCATCCGGGTTTCCCGCTTCTTCCTTTCCCTGTTAAGGCACACTCTACCAGGGCGCTTAGCGTCTCCTGGGCCTTCTGTCATCATGCACTAGTAATGCAGGTTTGCAAGGCAGACATCTTTTGGTCATCAGTACACACTTTTACAAAGTTTTATAAAGTGGATTAATTGGTATCTGCGGATGCTTTGTTTGGCAGCAAGGTTTTGCAGGCTGCTGTTTAAGAGGACCTGTTCCTCTTTGAGGGTGTATTGTTTTCTTCAGGTAAGCTCCAGTTGTTTTGGTTGAGCCCCTGTTACCTGGTTGGCTGTTTAGCCTTGGAAATTTTTTGCTGTTTCCCTCTCCTCATGTTTAACACTGCTTTGGGACATCCGATGGTTAAGAATGACAGGAGCTGTGTCCCTCAGTGAACGAAAGAGAAAATGGGATTTTTGTCTTACCGTAAAATCCATTTACCTGATGTTCATTGACGGACACTGCACCCTCCCCTCTGTGGAGTTATAATTCTCCTGACACTGCTTGTAACAAAACTGAGTGACTATAGCAGGGAGAGGGATTATACCCCCTGGTACTGCCCATGGGTGTAGCTAGAAGTTTTTTCTGCCGAGTGCCCTACTCCTGTAGAGGGCAGTATAACCCAATAGTTAAGATTGACAGGAACGGTGTCCGTCAATGAACATCAGAGAAATGGATTTTACTGTAAGTTAAAAATCCAATTTTTTTGCCAGCAGTGCTGAGCTACTAGTCTACCAGCGTTCGGCAGCACAGCTCATTCAAATCTAGCATCAAAAACCCATTTGAAAGCAAAAGGCTTATGAAAGTGACCTAAATAAAATGATCAGTGATAGAATGGGAACTGCTTGCCAGCACAGATTGCAAGAAAGCAAGTGGACTGGTTTTTAATTAACGATTTTCATTTTTTTTACTATGTTTTGCAGCATGGAAAATATGTTTTGAACACTTCACTATTTTTCTAGGTAGGTAATATTTCTAAGGGTGCTATTGACATGAAATGTTCACCACATATCAGTAAAAACCCATGAAATCCATACATACAAAGAAACCATAACAAATCCGTTCAGAAATTAAGTTATGTGTAAAAAAAAAAATGGAATGACACAGGGAAAAAGTATTGCACACATGGAGAAAGGGAGGTGCAAAAAGGCACAGAAAGCTAAGACACCAGCTAAAATCTATCAGTAATTAGAAAGCAAACCTGCTCCCTCTCAGTGCAAATTGATATCAGCTGGTCCAGTCTCACTGATGGCCTATAAAAAGGTGTCTCATTACCAAGGTGCCACACAAGAAACATTTTATGATGGGTAAAAGCAAAGCCTTATTGTTGCAAAACATACTAATGGCTTTGGTTACAGAATGTTTTGTAAACTTGCACTGTTGGGGCCATCATCCAGAAGTGGAAATAACATAATTTCACCATAAACCCGCCACAACCAGGTGTTCCTTGCAATATTTCTGACACGAGTGAAAAGAATGATCAGAAAAGTTGTCCATGAGCCAAGGGCCACTTGTGGAGAGCTTCAGAAAGGCCTGGAGTTAGCAGGTACATTGGTTTCAAAGAAAACAATAGGTAATTCACTCAACCGCCATGACCTATATGCACGCTCACCATGCAAGACTCCATTGCTGAAAAAAAAAAAAAAGAATGTTGAAACTTGTTTAAAGTTTGCTGCACAACATTTAGACAAGCCTGTGAAATAGTAAATAGTAAATAGTTTGGAGTAAATAGTCTGGTCAGATGAGACCAATGAATGCCATAACACACACCTTGTTTGGAGCTCAAATGGCACTGCACATCACCCCAAAAACACCATACCAATAGGGAAGTTTGGAGGTGGGAACATCATGGTGTTTGGCTGTTTTTCAGCATACGGTACAGGCAAACTTCATGTCATTGAAGGAAGGATAAATGGAAATTGACCAAGACATTGATAAAAATATGCTTTCCATCTACCACGATTTTGAAGATGAAACAAGGGTGGTCATTTCAGCAAGACAATGATCCCAAACACAAAACCAATTAAACACTCAATTGGTTTTAAGGAAAGAAAATAAAGCTGCTAGAATGGCCCAGCCAATCACCTGACTTGAATGCAATAGAAAATTTATGGAAAGAACTAAAGATCACAGTTCATAGAAGAGGCCAGCGGAACCTTCCAGATTTGAAGACTGGGGAAGAATGGACCAAAATCACACCTGAGCAATGCATGCGACTAGTATCTCCATAAGGAGGCTGTCATTACCATAAAGGATTTTGTACGAAGTATTTATTACATTTCAGTTAGCAAGTTCAATACCCTTTTCCTGTCATTCCTTTTTTTTTACACATACTTGATTTCTGAACTTATTTGTATTGGTTTCTTTGTATGTATGGGTTGTTACCAACATGTGGTGCAATTTCAATTCAATAAAACGTTTAGACGTATATTTACGTGGAAAATTGGTGATGTGTTCAATACTAATTTTACTCGCTATATATCCACTGCACACCAGACCAAAGGGAGAAGCCCACAAATATATAGTGCTGCAGCAGTGGGTAGTTGGCATCATAATCAATGGAAGTAATATATTGCCAGCACACCGCAATCCTTTATTAGCTTTAGGCGTGTCAAAAAAACAGCAATGTTTTGTAACCTTTTGTCGAAAAAAAAAAGTGAAGAGACCCGGCTTCCCAAAGCCTCCTGGGATACTTACCTCACATGTTCACTGGACATGTGAATTTGTTTTTTAGGACAACAAGCAGTACAGGTAGAGGTGGAAAAATGTAAGAGAGGGAGGGAAGTCCTTTCGCCGCTAGATCCCTTCCTTAACCCTTGCCTCTACCCTGCCACATCTTAAAATTATCTCCTCTCTTAAATATTTGGGGGTAACCATGACTGTCTCTGCCCTGTCATATATAGGGGACATTGTTGTCCTTTTGTAGACAAGGTTTCAAATTCAAAGTAGGGTATGGTGTAGACTTCCCCTTTCAATAATAGGTCACATAATGTAATTAAAAATTATATGGGTGCCACAGCTTTTATATCTCTTGACTAATTCCTCAGTCTGGATCCCTTTGGAGAACTTTATTAAGGTCAATGACATATTTAGAAATTTGATTTGGAGGAACAAGGTCCCTCATATTAAATTGGATCTTTTAAAATATCTAAAGGAGGCTGGAGATCCGAGAATTTATTTTCTTGCAGCCCAATTGCAGCATCTCACATAGGGGGATTCCAAAGTTTCAGCCACTGCCTCATATTGTTTAGTCTATTTTGGGCTTAAGGGACGTCAGCAGTTGTGTGCCCTGCAGGCAATGTCGGGGTGCTCTGCTTTTTTTAAATTTGCTATTATACAAGGTATGGGACTCTGTTAAGAAGGTAACAGGAGTTTCCTTCCTTACTGAATATTCCCCCTTGGGGTATTAAAAAATGCCCCCTGAGATATTTACCCTCCAGGGCTTTCAGCGGTGGGAGCGGGCGGGGGTTCTTACTCTCTCTCAACTATATGAGAGGGGCTCACTCAAAACTTTGGATAAGCTGTTAAGGTAATTTCCTCTGATACATAGATGATTTTATACATTTTTGCAGCTGCACCATGCTCTTCCTGCCCAATTTTCTTCTTCTCTGGTTTCCTCCAGTGCCAGTGTTGGAGGGAGTGCTTCAGGCAACCGCTACTAAAGGCCTTATATCTACTACCTACTTGTCTCTATTAGAGTGCACTTTTCATAAGTTCCACCTGGCCTCTAGAGAGAAGTGGTTGAAGGATATTGGGCTTATTCCTGATAATGCCTGGGAAAAGGTTCTTCGGACTTTCCCGTGTGTCTCTTTTACCTTTGCACAGGCTAACCCAGTTTATTATTTTGCATAGGGCATATAGGACCCTGGATTTTTTGTTTACTATTGTTTTTGGTGCTGATTCATCTTGTTCTAGATGCATCAATTCGGGGTCCCTAATACACCTATTATGGAGTTGCCCAAAACTCCAGAGGTATTGGGCAGAGGTTGTGGGCACACTTAACATGATTTTAGATCTAAATCTTTCAGTGGATCCTCTTGCGTGTCTACTGGGCTATGTCGACTGTTCTCAAGCCACCAAAGGGGATCACTGTCTTATGTGTGCTGTTTTTGGCTCAGGGACAAATTGCCCTTAGGTGGACCTCCACCTCCTCTGACTTTATCTGATTGGAAATTTGATCGTAATAAGCGCATCTCCGATGAGATATATATATATATATATATATATATATATATATATATATATATATTTTTTTTTTTTTTTTAGAAATTCCCCCGAAGAGGTTTGACTCTACCGATCACTTTCACACAGCGGCAGTGTGGGGGACCCCGCGGTTCCTGTCCCACGCTCACGGGTGACCGGGAACACAGCCGGCATCACTTCCAGTTTCAGATGCACCCTTTCCTGGCCAGCACAGCCAGGGGACACATCTAACAAAGCTGATCGGTGCTTGGCTATATGGTGTGAAGGGCAGGGGAGACATTTGGGTCTATTAGCACCCTAATATCTCAATATAGAATACCTGTCACCTGTTCAATGCAATCACATAATAAACCCCTTGTGATAGCAGTCAAGTAAAAATAAAAGAAAAAAGTTTTTAAAAAATAAAATATAAAAAAAATATAAAATAAAAAAAATGCAGAAAAACCCCCTTAGCCCCACACACCTGCGCAAATGCAAGCCCAAGGTGTGCACGCACATGTAAACCGTAGCACCATATGTGAGCCGTATCGCTTTAAACGTTAGAGTGAGAACATGAGTTCTAGCACAGGAGCTCCTAGTTAACTCTAAACTGATGAGCTGTGAAGGCTTTTGAAGCATCACCTATGTGGATTTTTGGGCACCATCCTTTTTGGTGATATCGCGGGCACAACACTATTTTAAGATATGGAATGTTTGGTATCTTTTTACTCAATTCAACATCATCTTTTCTATTTTTATTTAAAAATATGTATTATATGGTGTGATATTGTACTAAAATTCATTCTGTTATTTTTTTTCCTGAAAATTGGTATTTTTAAACAGTTGCGCAAATTTAGTGTGAAACAAAAATTTGCAAAGATCACCTTTTTTTTTTTTTTTTTTTTTTTTACAGGGCCTCTGCTTTCAGAAAATATATAATGTTCTGTGGGTTTAGGTAATTTTATTGTCAAAAATTAAGATTTCTCTTGCGTCCTCCGACAGTCACCGCCCCTTCATAATCTTCACCAATGGGTAATTGACCTTTGCTCCGTAGGAGTAGCTAGGCAACAAGATTTGTTAATATCAAAGCTTTTAGCATATCGCACCCCTAGGGGGCGGTCCCCTCAGTCAATACCTCCCTGCTTCCAGCATTCTCAACTCAGTTTTCAATTGCCTAGCTTAGGAGTAGCTGGCTGTTCCTGTGCTGGGGCTTTCAGTCTCAGCCTTCTATCCTCTTTTTGATTTTATTTCAAGTATTTTTCTCTTTCTTTTACTTAGCTGTTTTTTTCTCAGCATTAGTTTAGTTTTCTTCGGATGAAGATGATCATGCGGAGCTGGGTCTCGGACTGGCCACCCTGGATCCCAGGGCTGAGAGCCAGGGGTTTCCCCAGCCTGCCATCGAGCGTTCAGCTCAGGTTTCCCTGGCATATTGAACGACCCATCCCTGTTCGCTGCAGGGATGCTGCCTGTGAGGTGGCTACCTCACCGGACGCCATTTGCGGTTTCGCACCGCAGTCCACTGCGTCCTGGCTGCGACACTCCCTGTCTTCAGTACAGCGGTTTGGTCGCTAGAGAAGGCTCCCCACGCCATCCGGAATGGTAAGTGTTTTTCTATGTGGGGACCTGTCTGTTTGGGTGTCAGTCTGTGACTGTGTGACCCGCATGTCTGTGTAAGTGCTGAGCTCCCTGTCAGATTCCTGTGATGGCTGCCTTTCTGTGGGCTGCGGGGGGGGGCTCTCCCGCTCTGCTGTGTGAGATGTATGGGGCAGACTGGGCTCAGACATGCTGTGCGGCGACCGCTGATGCGGCCCGCCATTTTTTTCGGCAAACTGTGGTGACCGGCCCTGTGTGGTACAGCGCGGTGTTTTGGCGCCAAACGCCGCCATTTTGGCGGCGATCGCTCATACAAGCACATGTCGGCGCCATTTTCTTATTGCCTAAATTCCCTCAGCCGAGCGGCCATGTTTGTGAAGCCTTCATAGGCTATATAGGGCGGTCAGTCATTGCATCACTTCCTTTTTCACTGGAACAGCGATCGGTGGCAGCAGCTGTGTGGTCTCTCCAGGTTTTTACCTTTCTTATCCTGTATTTCCTTGCTCAGTGCTCCTTATCCCTGTGGGGGTCGGTACATCCAGTAGTGTGCAGTGGGCTGCGCTCGCCGCGGTCTTAAAGGGGCAGTCCTTTATTTCAGTTGATACTGGGGCATGGATTCTCAGGATTGCAAGTTTCCTCCCACCCTGGTGGGGGGCCAAGGGGCTGCTGCATCCCCCGAGGGGGCTGATCTGGCTGCTGTTGTAGCGAACTTGGCTTCTCAGGTGCAGATGCTAATGGCTGATCGATCCGCAAAACGGCCCAGGTTATCTATTTCCTCTGATTCGGAGGGCGATGGGGCTGCTATGGCTGGAGTGCCCTTCTCAGGGTCTCGTTCATCTCTGGACCTTGTGGGGTCTGAGGGGGAGGCTGAGGTAGAAGGAGTTGATACTTCTCCCCCTGGCTCGCCTGAAGAGCTTGCACTCATGGATGAGTTGATTACTTCTATCAAGGAAACACTCCAGATGACGCTCCAGATGACGTCGTATGACGAAACGCGTAGGGCGTGGTTTGCGTACGTCAGTACGTCACTTCCGGGAACGGTGGTTTGAGCTGGTGGAACGCGGAAGCGACCCGGCGAACACCTCAAGCTGATAGTGAACTCCCTAAATGTGAGTGGATGCTACGTTGTTTCACCCTAACAAATATATACTATGCAATGGAGGCTTATTTTCTGTTCTAGTGACCAGGGAGTGCTGAGCCACCTTTCTAAGAGTGCGGTAAGCAACGGTGCAATCGGTGGGACCCCCACTGGCGCCATACTTTGTTATAGCACGCAATCACACACGTGGTTATCGATATCAATAGCACTCAGCACTTTATATGTACATATGTGATTTTATATGGTACACTGAGCACAGCCCATGCAAATATATTGAAGGTTTTTAGCACGCAGCACTTTGGTTTAAGCACTATATGCACTTTTTGTATGAATTATACAGTTTATGGAATTGCACAGATACAATATTTATGTGGTAGCGCCGGTCCCAACATCACTTGCACTTTTTACCAAGGAAACACTGCGTCTGCAGGATGAACCAAGTCCTCCTGCTTTGATGTCCTCTTATGGGACGCAAAGGAAACACAAAACAGCGCAGGCTTTTCCCTGCCCTGCGGAATTTCAGCGCGCTGTTGATGAGCAATGGCGCAATTTAAAGAAGCCCTTTACTGTGCCAAGTAAGTTCAAGCTGCGTTATCCATTTACACCCACCACTGATGAGCGTTGGTGTGTGCCGCCTCAGGTGGATTACGCGGTGGCAGTTTTGAATAAATCTACTGCGATTCCTGCTGAGGATACCCCGGTGTTCCGGGACCCTACGGACAGGAGATTGGAGTCTCTGGCCCGTCATGCTTATACGGTTGCTGGTTCTATGCTGAAGCCTATTTTTGCCTCCATTATGGCAGCCCAAGCTATTGCGGATTGGACGCAGGTGCTCAGGCGCACCCTGGTGGCTGACTCTGCTCCGCCGACAACATTGGCTATGGTAGATCTAATTCATCAGGGTGTCATGTATTTGTGCGATGCGGACTTGGATTTGGTCCCTTTGGCTGCACGCCTCTCCAGTGTAGCGGTGTTGAACCGTCGCCTGATATGGCTAAAATGTTGGTCGGTTGACCAATCCTCTCGCAAGACTCTAGCTAATCTTCCCTACGCAGGGTCTCGCCTTTTTGGCGAGTCTTTGGATACTCTGATAAAGGGAATTTCCGGGGGTAAGAGCGCTCTCTTACCCCACACTCACAAGAATAAGTCGGTTCGCGGTAAGAAGAATACCTCGTTTAGACCCTCTCAGGGATCCTTTTGTGCCTTTCGGTCGCAATACAAGGACAAGTCCTTCAAGGGCCAAGGCTCCCAGAAGAAGCCGTGGGCAGGTAAGCAGAAGTCCGGCCAGTCCGGGTCCGCTGCCCATACCAATTCGGCCTGAAGGGGCGCCCTCACCCGGTTCTGGGGTGGGGGGACGTTTGCTTGGTTTTCTTCAACCCTGGCTGGCCCGCATTCGGGACAGGTGGGTTCAAGAAATCGTTCGATCTGGATACAAGATAGAGTTTCTCTCTCGGCCGGCGAGCAGATTTTCCCCCCTCAAATCTTCAGCGGTCTCCGGAGCGTTTGCAGGATCTGCACCTGGCGGTGCGGGACCTGCGGGCCCAGGAAGTGGTGGTTCCGGTGCCTCATCGGGACAGATTTCTGGGGTTCTACTCCAATCTATTCACTGTGCCCAGAAAGGAGGGCAAGGTGCGTCCGATTCTGGACTTGAAAGCTCTGAACCGCTTTGTGCGGGTTCGCAAGTTCCGCATGGAATCCCTGCGCTCGGTGGTGGCTGCCCTGGTTCCGGGGGTATTCATGGCCTCCATCGACTTGAAGGATGCGTACCTTCACATCCCCATTTTCGAGGGTCACCAGAGGTACCTTCGATTCACCATTGCGGAGGATCATTACCAATTCGTGGCGTTACCCTTCGGTCTCGCTTCAGCTCCGCGGGTTTTCACCAAGGTGCTTGCGCGCCGGTCCTGGCTTTATTGAGAGCCCAGGGCATCTCTGTCTTGGGGTATCTGGACGATATCTTGCTTCGGTCTGCGACCAGTCAGGGCCTGGTGAACGACCTGTCCACCAACGATGCAGACTCTGCAGGAGTTCGGTTGGACGATAAATTTTCCAAAATCAACGTTGTGTCCGTCGGTTCGTCTTCCCTACCTGGGGATGATCCTGGACTCTGTTCAAGCGAAGGTCTTCCTGCCGGAAGACAAGCTCCGTTCACTTCAGGACGAGGTCAGGTCCCTCAGGGACACTCAGTGCTCGTGCCTCCGGACATGCATGAGGTGTCTGGGATTGATGGTCTTGGCTTTCGAGGCGATTCCCTTTGCCCAGTTTCACACGCGGGGTCTTCAGGCGGTGATCCTGGCCAAGTGGGACGGGCGTCCGCAATCTCTGGATCTGCGGATTTCGTTGTGCCGCCACACCCGAAGGGGTCTTTTGTGGTGGCTCCAGTCCCCGGCGGTGTCGGGGGGCAAGTCCTTTCGTCCTTTGTCGTGGACGGTGATCACCACGGATGCCAGCCTGTCGGGCTGGGGTGGTGTTCTGGGCGTTCTGTCCGCCCAGGGCACTTGGTCGGAGGAGGAATCCTCCCTTCCGATCAACATTCTGGAATTGCGAGCGATACAACTTTGCCTTCTGCATTGGTCGGAACGGCTTCAGGGCCGTCCGGTTCGGGTTCAGACGGACAATGCCACAGCGGTGGCCTATATCAACCATCAAGGGGGCACCAGGAGTGCCCGTGCGGCTCGGGAAGTAAACGACATTCTGTCGTGGGCCAAGACGCACGTCCCAGCGATAACGGCTGTGCACATTCTGGGGGTGGAGAACTGGCAGGCGGACTATCTGAGTCGCCAGACCCTGGACCAGGGAGAGTGGTCCCTTCACCCGGATGTCTTCCAGAAGTTGTGCGCGAAGTGGGGTCTTCTGAATGTGGACCTGTTCGCGTCTCGTCTGAACAACAAGGTGGAAAGGTTCGTGGCAAGGACGCGCGATCCGCGGGCGGACGCCCCGGATGCGTTGGTGGCGCCCTGGCATCAGTATTGCCTTCCCTCCGATTCAACTGTTGTCCAGGTTCCTTCGCAGGTTAACCTCGGAACCGCATACGGTGATTTTGGTGGCACCGGACTGGCCTCGCCGGTCTTGGTACGCAGACCTCATAAATCTGGCGGTCGACGCTCCGTGGCGTCTGCCGCTTCGGGAAGACCTTCTGTCGCAGGGACCGATATTCCATCCTGCTTTACAGTCGCTGGCTTTGATGGCATGGCTGTTGAGAGCCAGGTCCTGAGGGATAGGGGTCTCTCCCCTGAGGTCGTCCCTACTTTGATTAAGGCTAGAACAGCTTTTTCCGGTAAGATATACTACCGTACTTGGAAAGCGTACTTCGCTTGGTGTGAGTCCAGGGGGTTTTCTCCGCGCTCATACTCGGTGTCGTTGGCTCGGAGAGTGTTGGCTTTCCTCCAAACTGGAGTGGACCAGCGTTTGGCGCTGGCCACGATTAAGGGTCAGATTTCTGCGCTGGCCGTTCTTTTTCAGCGCCCAGTGGCGTCTAATTCATTGATTCTCACTTTTGTTTAGGGGGTGTGACACTTGGCCCCTCCTAGGAGGGAGCCTTTGCCTCCATGGGATTTGAACCTTGTTCTGTCCGTGTTGCAACATGCTCCTTTTGAAAAGATCAGGGAGATCTCGTTGTCTCTGTTGTCCAAAAAGGTTGCCATTTTGGTGGCTATAACTTCGGCTCGTAGGGTGTCGGAGCTGGCGGCGTTGTCCTGCAGCTCTCCCTACTTGGTGATTCACTTGGATAAGGTGGTCTTGCGACCTAACCCTTCCTTTCTTCCGAAGAGGATCTCGGAATTTCACCTGAATGAGGACATTGTCTTGCCTTCGCTTTGCGCGAAGCCTAAGCATCCGAAGGAGGTGGCTTTGCATGCCTTGGATGTTGTTCGGGCGATCAGGGTTTACCTGTCATCGACTAAGTCCTTTTGCAAGTCGGATTCCCTATTCGTCCTTCCAGAGGGACCTCGGAAGGGCATGGCGGCGTCGGCTGCTACCATCGCCAAATGGATCAGACAGACGATTGTGCAAGCCTATGCTTTGAGGGGGAAGGTTCCTCCTTTCCCTGTGAAGGCGCACTCTACCAGATCTCTGAGTACGTCTTGGGCCTATCGTCATCAGGCTTCTGTGGCCCAGGTGTGTAAGGCAGCGACTTGGTCGTCTGTTCACACCTTCTCCAAATTTTACAAAGTGGATGTTCAGGCATCCGCAGATGCTTCCTTTGGCCGTAAAGTTCTTAGTGCGGCAGTGCCTTAGGGTCCCTTGTTTGGGCCCTTGGCTGTTGGGGTGTTTTTACCCCTGGGTTACTTGTTCTTCCTGGGTTGTTGCTCCTGTTGAGCACGTTTTCCTGTTGCCAGGTTGGTTCTCTTACTTTGGTAAGGTTCCTTTCTCTGATGTGGGTACTGCGTTGCTTTATGCGCGGCTGCGTTTTTTTTTTTCCCACCCCTCATGTCTACACTGCTCTGGGACGTCCCATTGGTGAAGATTATGAAGGGGCGGCGACTGTCGGAGGACGTAAGAGAAAATGGAATTTTTGTAAAATCTTACCGTAAAATTCCTTTCTCGGAGTCCTCCGACAGTCGCCGCCCCCGCCCCTCTTTTGGGGTTTGTTTATGTACTCTACTGCTATGCTACCAAACTGAGTTGAGAATGCTGGAAGCAGGGAGGTATTGACTGAGGGGACCGCCCCCTAGGGGTGGGATATGCTAAAAGCTTTGATATTAACAAATCTTGTTGCCTAGCTACTCCTACGGAGCAAAGGTCAATTACCCATTGGTGAAGATTATGAAGGGGCGGCGACTGTCGGAGGACTCAGAGAAAGGAATTTTACGGTAAGATTTTACAAAAATTCAGTTTTTTACATGTATGCGAAAAAAAAAAAAAATTGCTCTAAAGGCTAACTGGATATATATAAAAAAAGTCCCTCATTAACATAGTTGCTTAAATGTAATTTTTTGATGTTAACTTTTTGATGGTTTACTCTATCATAACTAGGGTTGAGCGAACACCTAGATGTCCGTGTTCGACGGGTTCGGCCGAACTTTAAAAAAAAGTCCGGGTCCGTGTCCCGGACTTTTACCGAACTTTTCCCGGACACCGAACCCCATTGAAGTCAATGGGGACCCGAACTTTAAGGCACTAAAATGGCTCTAAAACACCAAAGGAAAGGGCTAGAGTGCTGCAAATGGCAGCAAAACGTAATTAAGAGCATGGCAAGTGCTCTGCAAACAAATGTGGATAGGGAAATAACTTAAAACAACAAAAAAAAACAGAAAAATAAAACAATGTTCTTCTTCATCTCTGAAGGACGAGGCCCATATGGAGTAGGAGGGAGGTTGAGGTGGTGGTGGATGTGGCGGTGGCGGTGACTAGACATATGCCGGTTTTCGGTAATTCGATATATCGCGGTATTGCATAGCCACGGTATTGTTATTGTGGCATTTTTAAAATACCGAGTTTCTCTGTCAAGTCTGCCTGACTTGTGAATTGATACATTTCAGTGAGCTGGATGACTCATTCACTCACTCAGCTAACACCTTTCAGCATTAAGTCTCCTAACTATAAACAAAAATGATTACATTTGTATCTTTTCCTTCCCTCTGCCAGGGAGAAAGGAAGTTTAACCTCTTAAAGACTGGATCTTTTTCTGACACTTGCAGCTTGCAAGTTAAAATCAGTTTTTTTTTTGCTAGAAAAGTACTTAGAACCCCCAAACATTTTATATATTTTTTTAGCAGAGACCCTACAGAATAAAATGGCGATTGTTGTAATATTTTATGTCACACTGTATTTGCGCAGCAGTCTTTCAAACGCAATGATTAGACTTTAATGAATAAAAAAAAAAAAAAAAACGTAACAGTAAAGTTATCCCAATTTTTTTTTTTTTTGTTACACAGAGAATCGTGAGAGAATCGTGATCTTTATTCCAAGCTAAAAAATCGTGATTCTCATTTTGGCCAGAATCGTGCAGCTCTAATAAATATATATATACACACACACACGCCTAGCAGCCCACATTACATTATTATATAGCCATCAAGCAGTGTCTGGCCTACCTGGTGATGACTGGTCCTGGCGCTCTGATCCGATGGCCTGGTCTTTAAAGGGGCAAATCCTTGCGATCCAGAAGTGGTTAAACCTGCAGGAGGACCGGTGTTTTTATCTATTAATGACTTTACTATTGCTTTAGGCCTGGTTCACATGTATGCGGGTTGGTGGTTCACATGTATGCGGGTTGGCGGTTCACATGTATGCGGGTTGGCGGCCCACATTTGCACAGGCATAGCAGCCCATTGATTTGAACGGGCTGCTATGCCCTCATTTTCCGCAGAAAAAAGGTGCATGCAGCATTTTTTTTAAATTCAGTGGCCTTGAAATCCATCCTGCTTTTGCACCATGCGACTAACCTGCAGTTCCTGCTCTGGCAAGCTTTCTGCATTTTTTGTATACGTGGGCACGGCATTTAAAAATAAACAGTTTGCGTGTGCAGCAACGGCAGGTAAGTCGCATGGTGCAAAAGAAGGATGGATTTCATGGCCACTGCATTTTTTTAAATTCTGCATGCACCTTTTTTCAGCTGAAAACGCAGGCATAGCAGCTCAAGCCCATTCACATCAATGGGCTGCTATGCCTGTGCAAATGTGGGCCCCCAACCCGCATACATGTGAACCAGGCCTAAAGCAATAGTAAAGTCATTAATAGATAAAAACACCGGTCCTCCTGCAGGTTTAACCAATTAATGACTTTACTATTGCTTTAGGCCTGGTTCACATGTATGCGGGTTGGGGGCCCACATTTGCACAGGCATAGCAGCCCATTGATGTGAATGGGCTTGAGCTGCTATGCCTGCGTTTTCAGCTGAAAAAAGGTGCATGCAGAATTTAAAAAAATGCAGTGGCCATGAAATCCATCCTTCTTTTGCACCATGCGACTTACCTGCCGTTGCTGCACACGCAAACTGTTTATTTTTAAATGCCGTGCCCACGTATACAAAAAATGCAGAAAGCTTGCCAGAGCAGGAACTGCAGGTTAGTCGCATGGTGCAAAAGCAGGATGGATTTCAAGGCCACTGAATTTTAAAAAAATGCTGCATGCACCTTTTTTCTGCGGAAAATGAGGGCATAGCAGCCCATTCAAATCAATGGGCTGCTATGCCTGTGCAAATGTGAACCACCAACCCGCATACATGTGAACCAGGCCTAAAGCAATAGTAAAGTAATTTATAAACAACACCTCCTTCAGGTTTAACCACTTCTTGACCACAAGGATTTGCCCTCTTAATGACCAGGCCATCGGATCGGAGCCGAGCGCCAGAACCAGTTATCACCAGTTAGGCCAGACACTGCTTGATGACCTATTTTAGGCCTGGTTCACAGAGTCTGTACTGACTGACTATATAATAATGTGCATAAGTGAACCAAAGCCCCTAAATTCAGCAATGAAATTGAAGTGAGGTGGAAATTTAATAATTTAAATTTAATAATAGAATACCGTGATAATACCGTATACCGTGGCAAAACCTTAATCAATTAATCGCAGCATGAAAATCTGATACCGTCACAAGCCTAGCGGTGACATAGGCGTGCGCACAGGGTGTGCTGGGTGTGCCTGGGCACACCCTAATCACCTAGGGCACATAGCATTGCCAGTGAGGAGATGGGAAAGATCTCCCTGGGACCTGCTCTGCTCTATTTCTCCTTGCCTACAGGTACATGGCCCCGATACATTACTCTCCCTGCTGGCAAACACATGCATGTGTATTTCAACTTTGGGGTGCACACCTTAATGCAATAGGCTGCGCACACCTATGGGCGGTGTAGGTGGAAGCGGCGGTGGAGGAGGACCAGGGCCGGATTAACAGCATCATGGGCTTGGTGCTGAGGATTTTGAAGGGCCTTAAGGGCCGTGCCTTGCCATGCACCCAGAGGAGGAAGGGTGCAGCCATGCATGCCTAATTCAACATGGGATGCTGTCTCTGAAGCCCATAAACACATCCATGCATCGCCAACTGTCCCTCCTTGTCCGGCCTTCACGCTGTGTGGGGAGGTTCTGAGGGTGCTGCCTGGGGAAGCGAGCATAGAAGCCAGACTTCTGTGTTTACAAGTGACAGAAGAGCGGTAACAGTGAATATGGCCAACCCGGGGCCTATATAAAAGGTAGGGGCCTGGAGCTGCAGCTCCAATAGCCCCTACATTAATCTGGCCCTGAGGAGGAGGACGAGGTAGCCAACACTGCTTCTTTTCAAAAATTTTAAATGAGGGTACACCCCAAAAGAGTGAGAAAGAGCAAAAATGGAACAATGGGTGGGTAAGGTCGGTATCCATTGCTATTCTGCATAAGGTACGGAAAAGTCCCGTGGGATCCATGCCTGGTTCATTTTAATGAACGTGAGCTTGTCCACATTGTCTCTGGACAGGCGGCTGCGCTTGTCTGTTATAACGCCCCCAGCCGTGCTAAATACCCGTTCAGATAATACACTGGCTGCAGGGCACGCCAGCACCTCCAAGGCGTAAAGGGCAAGCTCAAGCCATGTGCCCAATTTGGAGACCCAGAAGTTGAAGGGGGCAGACCCGTCATTCACTACATGTAGGCGTGTGCACACATACTGCTCCACCATGTTGGTAAAATGCTGCCTCCTGCTAAGACGTTCCATCTGAGCTGCTGGTGCTGCTGTTTGTTGTGGCGTGCTGACAAAGCTTTTCCACATTTCGGCCATGCTAACCCTGCCTTCTGAGGTGCTGGCGGTGCCCTGGTTGCGTTGGCGACCTCCTCCTCCTCCTCCTCTGCCTTGTGCTTCCACTGTGGCCCCGCTGTCAGATGGGAATGCCAGCAGCATGGCGTCTACCAGCGTGCGCTTGTACTCGCGCATCTTGCGATCGCGCTCCAGTGAGTGAATTAAGGACGGTACGTTGTCCTTGTAACGGGGATCCAGCAGCGTGGCCACCCAGTAATCAGCACAAGTTAGAATGTGGGCAACTCGGCGGTCGTTGTGGAGACACTGCAGCATGTAATCGCTCATGTGTGCCAGGCTGCCCAGAGGCAACGAAAGGCTGTCCTCTGTGGGAGGTGTATCGTCCGTGTCCTCTGTATCCCCCCAGCCACGCACCAGTGATGGCCATGAGCTGGCCTGGGTGCCACCCTGCTGTGAACATGGTTCCATCTCCTCCTCCAGCTCCTCCTCCTCCTCATCCTCCTCATCCTCCAGAACTGTGCCCCTGCTGGACAATTGCGTCCCTGGCGTTTGCGTGTGCAGGAACCCACCCTCGGAGCCCCTTGCGAATGACTGCCCTGAAAGCCTTGGAAATGTTACCTCTTCATCCTCCTCCTCCTCCTCATCCTGTGCCACATCCTCTTCCATCATCGCCCGAATTGTTTTTTCAAGGAGGCATGGAAGTGGGATAGTTAAGCTGAGAACGGCGTCATTGCCACTGGCCATGTTGGTGGAGTACTCAAAACAGCGCAACAAGGCACACAGGTCTCGCATGGAGGCCCAGTTAAATTAAATAGCGGAATAGAAAATATGATCCAAAAAAAGTGTATGTATATCACACGTACACAACCACACTGGGCCCCAATTACTATTGTTTGTACCCCTAAAAGGCTAGATGAGGAGTAGGGGGAGTATGGAACAGGCAGCACCCTCAAACCTTCAGAAGTATGAGATGAACCCCAACAACTTGGAAAGGTGGATCTCTCTCACACGTACCGACACAGACTATCCCCCAATTTAACTGATCCCCAAAGGTTTTTGATTAAATAGCGGAATAGAAAATATGATCCAAAAAAAGTGTATGTATATCACACGTACACAACCACACTAGGCCCCAATTACTATTGTTTGTACCCCTAAAAGGCTAGATGAGGAGTAGGGGGGGTATGGAACAGGCAGCACCCTCAAACCTTCAGAAGTATGAGATGAACCCCAACAACTTGGAAAGGTGGATCTCTCTCACACGTACCAACACAGACTATCCCCCAATTTAACTGATCCCCAAAGGTTTTTGATTAAATAGCGGAATAGAAAATATGATCCCAAAAAAGTGTATGTATATCACACGTACACAACCACACTAGGCCCCAATTACTATTGTTTGTACCCCTAAAAGGCTAGGAGTAGGGGGAGTATGGAACAGGCAGCACCCTCAAACCTTCAGAAGTATGAGATGAACCCCAACAACTTGGAAAGGTGGATCTCTCTCACACGTACCAACACAGACTATCCCCCAATTTAACTGATCCCCAAAGGTTTTTGATTAAATAGCGGAATAGAAAATATGATCCAAAAAAAGTGTATGTATATCACACGTACACAACCACACTAGGCCCCAATTACTATTGTTTGTACCCCTAAAAGGCTAGATGAGGAGTAGGGGGAGTATGGAACAGGCAGCACCCTCAAACCTTCAGAAGTATGAGATGAACCCCAACAACTTGGAAAGGTGGATCTCTCTCACACGTACCGACACAGACTATCCCCCAATTTAACTGATCCCCAAAGGTTTTTGATTAAATAGCGGAATAGAAAATATGATCCAAAAAAAGTGTATGTATATCACACGTACACAACCACACTAGGCCCCAATTACTATTGTTTGTACCCCTAAAAGGCTAGATGAGGAGTAGGGGGGGTATGGAACAGGCAGCACCCTCAAACCTTCAGAAGTATGAGATGAACCCCAACAACTTGGAAAGGTGGATCTCTCTCACACGTACCAACACAGACTATCCCCCAATTTAACTGATCCCCAAAGGTTTTTGATTAAATAGCGGAATAGAAAATATGATCCCAAAAAAGTGTATGTATATCACACGTACACAACCACACTAGGCCCCAATTACTATTGTTTGTACCCCTAAAAGGCTAGGAGTAGGGGGAGTATGGAACAGGCAGCACCCTCAAACCTTCAGAAGTATGAGATGAACCCCAACAACTTGGAAAGGTGGATCTCTCTCACACGTACCAACACAGACTATCCCCCAATTTAACTGATCCCCAAAGGTTTTTGATTAAATAGCGGAATAGAAAATATGATCCAAAAAAAGTGTATGTATATCACACGTACACAACCACACTAGGCCCCAATTACTATTGTTTGTACCCCTAAAAGGCTAGATGAGGAGTAGGGGGAGTATGGAACAGGCAGCACCCTCAAACCTTCAGAAGTATGAGATGAACCCCAACAACTTGGAAAGGTGGATCTCTCTCACACGTACCGACACAGACTATCCCCCAATTTAACTGATCCCCAAAGGTTTTTGATTAAATAGCGGAATAGAAAATATGATCCAAAAAAAGTGTATGTATATCACACGTACACAACCACACTAGGCCCCAATTACTATTGTTTGTACCCCTAAAAGGCTAGATGAGGAGTAGGGGGGGTATGGAACAGGCAGCACCCTCAAACCTTCAGAAGTATGAGATGAACCCCAACAACTTGGAAAGGTGGATCTCTCTCACACGTACCAACACAGACTATCCCCCAATTTAACTGATCCCCAAAGGTTTTTGATTAAATAGCGGAATAGAAAATATGATCCCAAAAAAGTGTATGTATATCACACGTACACAACCACACTAGGCCCCAATTACTATTGTTTGTACCCCTAAAAGGCTAGGAGTAGGGGGAGTATGGAACAGGCAGCACCCTCAAACCTTCAGAAGTATGAGATGAACCTCAACAACTTGGAAAGGTGGATCTCTCTCACACGTACCAACACAGACTATCCCCCAATTTAACTGATCCCCAAAGGTTTTTGATTAAATAGCGGAATAGAAAATATGATCCCAAAAAAGTGTATGTATATCACACGTACACAACCACACTAGGCCCCAATTACTATTGTTTGTACCCCTAAAAGGCTAGGAGTAGGGGGAGTATGGAACAGGCAGCACCCTCAAACCTTCAGAAGTATGAGATGAACCCCAACAACTTGGAAAGGTGGATCTCTCTCACACGTACCAACACAGACTATCCCCCAATTTAACTGATCCCCAAAGGTTTTTGATTAAATAGCGGAATAGAAAATATGATCCCAAAAAAGTGTATGTATATCACACGTACACAACCACACTAGGCCCCAATTACTATTGTTTGTACCCCTAAAAGGCTAGATGAGGAGTAGGGGGAGTATGGAACAGGCAGCACCCTCAAACCTTCAGTATGAGATTGTGTTCACTGTACCCCACAAAGATTGAGTTCACTGCACCCCACAATGATTGTGTTCACTGCACCCCACAAAGATTGTGTTCACTGCACCTCACAAAGATTGTGTTCACTGTACCCCCCAAAGATTGTGTTCACTGCACCCCACAAAGATTCTGTTCACTGTACCCCACAAAGATTGTGTTCACTGCACCCCAAAAAGATTGTGTTCACTGCACCCCAAAAAGGATGTTGTTCACTGCACCCCAAAAAGGATGTTGTTCACTCCACCCCAAAAAGATTGTGTTCACTGCACCCCACAAAGATTGTGTTCACTGCACCCCAAAAAGATTGTGTTCACTGCACCCCAAAAATGATTTTGTTCACTGCACCCCAAAAAGGATTTTGTTCACTGCACCCCAAAAAGGATGTTGTTCACTCCACCCCAAAAAGATTGTGTTCACTGCACCCCAAAAAGATTGTGTTCACTGCACCCCACAAAGGATTTTGTTCACTGCACCCCAAAAAGATTGTGTTCACTGCACCCCAAAAAGGATGTTGTTCACTGCACCCCAAAAAGGATTTTGTTCACTGCACCCCAAAAAGATTGTGTTCACTGCACCCCACAAAGGATTTTGTTCACTGCACCCCACAAAGATTGTGTTCACTGCACACCAAAAAGGATTGTGTTCACTGCACCCCAAAAATATTTTGTTCACTGCACCCCAAAAAGATTGTGTTCACTGCAGCCCAAAAAGATTGTGTTCACTGCAGCCCAAAAAGATTGTGTTCACTGCAGCCCAAAAAGATTGTGTTCACTGCAGCCCAAAAAGATTGTGTTCACTGCAGCTCACACACAGAAAAATGGATGTGGATCACTGACACCTGCCTATCTCCAATCCCACACCACACAGCAATATCGATTGTAGTTTGTAGAACACAGTTTCCCTAAAATTCAGCAGACTCTGTCCCTAACAGGATTGAGAAGAGATCGTAGATCAGGATTGAGTGCAGACCCCACCCCCCACACAGCAATATCGATTGTAGTTTGTAGAAGACACTGACCCTATATAATTCAGCAGACTCTATCCCTAAAATGCCTACAACTCGCCCTGCCTAAACACTCCGACCTGTCCCTCAATTCTATCCGGACACAAATGGTTTTTTCCTGCCTATCTTTCCCTAATCAGCAGCCAGCACGTTGATGTGTGCTCTGTCCCTGAATCTAAGCAGCATAATGACGCCGCTGCGGCTGCCTCGAACTTATAAAGACTTGGTCACATGCTTCAGACGGCCAATCACAGCTACTGAGACATTTGCAGGCATGGCTGGGATGGCTTAAGGCACACCAGTTAAACGATTGTTGATTGGCTGTTGAAAGCCCGCCATGAAAAGAGCGCCAAAGCATGCAAAACCCGGAAATAAAACGACCGAACACGGATTTTTACCCGAACATACAGTAAAGTGTCCGTGTCCGTGTTCGGGTACAAAAAATCCAATTATTCGGTACGAACACGAATAATACAGTCCGTGTTCGCTCAACACTAATCATAACCAAAGTCTGCTGGAATGCTCAGCCAGGCCCCCCTCACCTCAGTCATCACTACTATATTGGCTTTAGAATGAACAAAGATGCAGTGCTTGGATACATAAACAATTTTCTTTGATACCGTGCAATACAATGTGCAAAGATAGTCCTACCATCTTTCTGGGTTGTAATTTTGGTGCTTTCTATACAGTGATCCCTCACTAAAGGGGCAGATATTTTATACGATAGCAGATATGCTTTTAATTTTTTTATTCTATGAAAACATAGTACATATTTACATGAAATAAAACAATGGCTAAAAGTATTTGGAAAGGTATAAACTCTTCTCTGTTATCTGCATCCTATACGTGAAAAGAATCGTATGCAACCGTATCAGTGTTAGACATATGCTAGTCAATTCATCTTCTAGTCATTCTATTTTTTTTTTTTTTTTTTTTGTCTGTAATTTAAACTCCAGGAAAGACCCAGTTTATTGACCTGGAATTAAAAAAAAAAAAACTGCAAAGCTTGGCATTTAACTAAACAACTTTTCTCTAACATGAATGAAACATTTTGCTGTTGAAAAGTGCATAGCTGTTCATAACCAGGATATCAAAAATATATAGTTTATGAAAATAAAGTTGGGCATTGGTCATTGACTTGATACTGTCATCAATTTATTAAAAATTAAAACCTCTGCAGTTGATAAAATATGCAGTTGTTATAGATGCATACTTGACCACTGGGAAGCTATAAATATGTATTTCGTTCTCATTTATTAAAGAATATGTAAACCCAAAATTCCACATATCTGGCACGTGCCTGTTTTCTATGTACTTGTATGAAAAAGTATCCTGTTCTCTTTTCACTGCTTCCATTGTTTTCAATCCCTGGTGTTCTTGCCAATCCCTTTGCTTTCCTTTTAAAATCTGACCACACTAAGCTGGATCACACACCATGGTCAGTTCCCTTGCTGTGCTGGGATTTCAGCCTGCCTTTCTCCAATGATCAGATTTGTTCTGACAACCCCCCCCCCCCCCCCCTTCACAGCCTTTCATTGAGAAGGTTAGTGTACTGCTGTTTCTCCCCCTCCTGTCAGAATACAATAGCTCAGTGGAAGAGATCCTTGAATCACAAATCGGTGTGTTAATGTGAGGATTTGCCAGTTTTTTGTTTTTGTTTTTTTCCTTCAACCCTGCTGGGGTTGCAAAACTTGAATGTGCATATCCAGCTTCATACTGCAGCCCACATGAGATTAGACACTAGCAAACGAAGCTAAACAGAATCAGAAAATACATATTTTAATTTTACAATAGAAAGCATTAAATTAATTGCAGACGCCGTCTCCTCACAAAAAAAAAAAATAAAAAATCATCACATACCTCACATGGAAACACTCATTCAACATATACATTCTGCTTATTTAATTTAACCTTGAAAAGCCTCTAGCATTCATAAACCTCACCATGCTGAAGATGCAAGACCAAACTGTAATGTGACCCTAAGGTGCTTGTCTCTGGGGCACTCTTTAGACATCTGGTGTACTGTCTGCTACAGAGCGCTTTACAAATCCAAGGTTACAGTACACCCACTGGTGGAACCCTATCCTTTAAAACTCCCTAATGAGTTTGCCCACTGAGGACCGAAAACTGGATTGGGCTTGTCCTCCCTAATCCTGCATTGGCACTCTACAGTGCTGATGGTATTTTGGGGTCTGTAGCCTGTTGTGTGCTTGACTGTTCTCCTTTATCACCGCAGGGGTTAATGTTCAGAATTTTGGTAGTGACTTTTCATGTGTCACAGGCCCTCAGCAAGAATTGTGTCACTCAGTCTTCTTCAGGGGTCTGTGTGGCTCCCTCATTTTGTCGCTTCACTGTGCATGTGCCACACCACCTCCTATTTTGTATATGCTCGCCTTCACAGTCTTTCCTGTCTCTACTCAAAGTCTGGACAACCACCCCTGTTATCCTCTGCAACAGAAAAGCCACGGTTTGTGCCTGAGGCACCTTTGCTGCTATTACTCCTAGACTTTAGAATAACATTTTGGTTTTCTGTTGAGTCAATGTTACCAATCTGGTATCCCTCCGAAGTCCCAGTCCTGTCAAAACCTTTCCAGTGCACTTGCTATTGAAACCTGTTTTGTAAGCCGACTGGTCTAATCCTAAAAAAAACAATTTACTTCTCCCAAGCCTTTGCTCAGCAGTACCACATTGAGGAGGAGTCCCTTAAGAAGTGTGGTGTTCCTGTTGTTGATCCAGCCATTTCCTGTCTTAACAAAATGGACTGTTCCTGTCAAGGACTTTCTGGTGTTTAAAATTCTTTGGATAAAAGACTGAAAGCCCTTTTCAGAGTCTCATTCCTCCTAGCAGGATCTGTCCTGCAAGTTGTCATTGCTGTCCTGTCCAGCTGCCACTCTGGATATACTGTCCCTGGATATGTCTAGAGATCCGGATAGAGCCTTACTAATCCTTCTACTTTCCAGCATGTGGAACTTATGTCTGTTTCCTTTCACTATAATGTTTATGGGTTTGCAGATATCATATGCCTCATATCTAGAATAGACCTCAGTTCTGTACATATCTGGGGGGCTCTTTGGCACAAATGCTGGTCTGTGCAGGGCAGAAAACGCCATGCCCTTTTGATACCTATTTTGTTCCTCTCTGAATAACTTTTATCAAGGGTGTAACAGAAGGGAAGAGTGCTGGCAAACCGTTGGAGGACACCTCCCCTGGGTAACCCCCCCCCCCTCCCTATGTTACTACCCCACTCAGTTTTCAGTTTATGCCTGTATGCTAAATGATGAACCTCTTTTTTTTTTAACCAGTTCTGGACTGGAAGGATTTGCCCCCTTAACCACTTAAAGCGGTAGTATCCCGCTTTTTGACACTTTTACCTACAGGTAAGCCTATAGTAAGGCTTACCTGTAGGTACAAATAATACCTCCTAAACCGGCATGGTTTAGGAGATATTTACAGTGCATGCAGCCGCTCGCGCGAGTGGCGCATGCGCTCTGAAGGTCCGGGGGGACCTTCAATTATCTTGCCGGGAGCTTGCCGGAATAATCACTCCCTCGCGCATGCGCGGGAGTGACGTCATCGCGGCTCCGGCCAATCATCGCGCCGGAGCCGTCTCTTCCGGCCAATCACCGCGCCGGAGCCGCCGGACCCGGAAGAGACGGCGAGGGATCATGGCAGCGCCCGCAGCGATGTCCGGGGTCCGTGTCGGGGCTTCGTTCTAAGGTAAGTTACACATAATGGGCTAGTATGCGATGCATACTAGCCCATTATGCCTTTGTCTTGCAGGTTTTTTTTTTTTTTTTTTGTTTCTAGGGTTTACAACCGCTTTAAGCCCCGGAGGATTTGGCTGCTAAAAGACCAGGGGGTATTTCGCGATTCGGCACTGCGTGACTTTAACGGACAGCGCAACGCTGTACCTAAACAAATTTGACGCCCTTTTTTTTCCCACAAACAGAGCTTTCTTTTGGTGGTATTTGATCACCTGTGCGATTTTTTGATCACGGGCTATAAACAAAAAAACAGCGTCAATTTTGCAAAAATAACAATATTTTTCACATTTATTAAATTCCCCCCCCCCCAAAAAAAGTAAAAATCTAAATGTTTTAATGTTTTCGGCCAATTTGTTTTATGCTACATATGTTTGGTAAAAAAAATCGCAAAAAGCGTATTTTGATTGGTTTGCGCAAAAGTTATCGCGTTTACTAACAAAGGGAAAGATTTTTGTAATTATTTTTTGTTTTTTTTTAACGCGTAATGGCGGCGATCTGCGATTTTTTTTGCGGTACTGCGACATTGCGGCGGACAGATCAGACCCTTGACTGACATTTTTGACACTTTTGGGGTTACCAGTGACATTTCTACAGTAATCAGTGCTCTATATATATATATATATATATATATATATATATATATATATATATATATATATATATATATATATATATATATATATATGCACTGTTACTGTAAAATTACATTGGCAGTGAAGGGGTTAACTTTATTTGAGAGGGAGGGGCTGTGTGTGTCCCTAGGGGCGTGATTCTAACTGTGATTGGCTGTGGCTTGAGCTGTAGGAACACTGATCAACGGTCCTACATTGTAGAACCGTATGATCAGTGTTTCTACACAGGGGAGAATGACAGGCGGCTTGTTTACATCAGCCGCCTGCCTTTCTCCCTCTCCCCCGACGATCGCAGAGTGAGTGGCGGACATCGGATCCACCAGTAACACGCGCGGGGGGGGGTTTGTGACCGCGTGGGAGCGCGCCGATACGTCACTCTGCCTGTGAGGGGCTGACCGCCGTAGTATATGTACTTGCGGCGGTCGGCAAGTGGTTAATGACCAGGCCATTTTTTGCGACTCAGAACTGCATTATTTTAACGGAAAATTGTGCGGTCGTGCGACACTGTACCAAAATAATCATCATCGTGGTATTTTTGTTTTTTGCGCTATAAACAAAAAAAAAGAGAGACAATTCTGGAAAAAACAATATCTTTCGTATTTTGCTATATAACATTCCCTATATATATTTATATATATATATATATATATATATAATTTCTTTAAAAATTTAAATTTTTCATCCTTTTAGACCAATTTCTATTTTGTTACATATTTTTGGAAAAAAAATTGCAATAAGCATATTTTGATTGGTTTACGCACAAGTTTTTGCGTCTACAAACTAGGGGAAAGATGTATGTAATTTTTTTTTTTTATTCATAATGGTGGGGATCAGTGATTTTTAGCGGGACTGCAACATTGCGGCAGACAGATTGGACCCCTTACTGACATTTTTTGTCACTTTTGGGGAGACCAGTGACATTACTACAGTAATCAGTGCTAAAAATATGCACTGTTACTGTAATAATGGCATTGGCAGGGAAGGGGTTAACACAGTGATGATCAAAGGGTTAATTGTAAGCCTAGGGGAGTGTTTTCTAACTGTATGGGGGATGGGCTTGTAAAATGATCATAGAGACCTTTGAGCCTATATAGAAGGATCACAGGTGCTCTGTGATCATTTCAGAGAGAAGAACGGTCAGCTGTGTTTACAACAGCTGCCCGTCCTTCTCTCTCAGCAGGAAGTGATCGGGGGTGCCGGTCCCATGGATCGGCATCCCCGCTGCCTAGTTGGGGGGAGCGAACCGCCAGTGACGCACAATCGCCCCCAGTACCACGCACGTAACCAACGTAGGGCTACGTCGTTTCGTGCAGCCGAGCCAGCGTGCCACAGTAAATCTGCTGCCGGCGGTCGGCAAGTGGTTAAAGAATGTGGTGGGTAGGAAAGTGCGCTGATTCAATATAGGGTGTGCTGCTACCTTAGAGTGTATGTTGTAGAATAGGTAAAGAAATCAGGTGCGCTGCCCTAGTGCATATGTGCAACATACAAAATGATGTAAACAAATAAACCAAAAATGCAATAATAATGCAAAAAATGAAAACGTATGCAAATCGTGTAAAACAAAAAATGTCCAGAAGGTGACTAGTGATACACCAATGTGCAATAAACGTCCATATTATAAGTCCATAAATAAAGTGCAAAAAATGGTGACAAAAACTTCCAGCTTGGGGAAAGGTGAACTGTGATTGGAAGGTGCAAAGTCCCACCACCAGCTTGGCCTCTTACCAGAAGTTAAACGTTAAGGGCATATATGAATATGACCGCTCCAAAGGTCATGCAGCCAGGTAGAAAAGTTCCCAGAAATACAGAAGGCACTCTGACACACTCGTGCTCCCTAGACTCTTACCAGACAAAAGCCAAACAAGAAGCCTGGTTCTATGGTGATGAGTGGTCCTGCCGGGGGTTACTGGACTCTAGGATGGCTGATGTAGTTGCTTGTGTCCAAGAGGAACAGACCCAGTCAGAAAGCCTGACGAAAGAAGATCCTGCCAAAGGTGGCTAGACTCTGATTGGCTGCTGTAACTCCTTAGTCTGGTCGACCTCAATAATAGGGGACACAACAGAGGGGACCGCAATGGTGCATTACCAACAGTAGATTTTTATTAAAACAAGTGGTTGCACTTACAGTTGTGAAGACAATAATAGCGAGTTCCCTCACGGAGGAGCTGTATGGCGGGGTCCGCCTGCAGTGCAGACCGCTGCCTGGTCTAGATGTGATGACGCGGCGCCTCCTCTCTGACGCGTTTCTCCCGATAGGGCATCCACTTAGATAGGAGGGGGTCTATGGAGGCTTACGGAAGGGTTCTCTCAAAAATGGCAAGGTTCCCAAACCGAATAGTGGCAGTCTACTCTGTCGGCAAGGGGTGCTGTAAGGGACTCTATTGTTTCTACACCTTTAGTCCTAGCATAGAGCTCGGTGGAAGTCGGTAGTGTTGGCCGTTTCCATTGAAGAGTTATCAAAATTATTTTTTAGCAGGAAAGGAATATCAACATTAGTCGTTGAAGAAGAACTTGGACCGAGCGCCAGTATGGTTCCAAAAATGGGCATTGCAAGTATATGTGAAGCAAAGTATCACGGCTACCACAACACCTCCAACAACGATCTGATGCCGTTGGATATATGGCCCATAGGCGAGTAGAAGTCATGTACCAAAAGAATAGCACTTTGTACATATTCTCTTTATAGAGAGTACAAATAGAGCTTTCTCTTACATCCTCTTGACAGTCGCCGCCCATCCATATTAGCCTTCACTATTGGGTAATGGCGCCCTCTGCAGGAGTAAGCTAGGAAGTTAAAAATGTTTCTATACTTAGACACACCTCTAGGGGGCCGTCCCCAGCCATTATCCTGATCCAGTTACCACTGGTCCTCAGTTTTATGCTGCCTATGGCTAGCTCTCCTGACTGGGACCTAGCGTCTCGGTTTTTCTTAGTTTTTTTCTAAAATATGTATTTTTCTTCTGAAAGTGGCCGAGATCCTGTCTTGGGCCGGATCGCACGTTCCGGCGATTTCGGCTGTTCACATTCCGGGTGTGAAAACCTGGCTGGTGGACTATCTGAGTCGCCAGACCTCGGACCGGGGAGAATGGTCCCTGAGTCCGGAGGTGTTTTGCCTCCTGTGTGCCCGGTGGGGGACTCCGGTTGTGGATCTGTTCGCGTCCCATCTCGACAATGATGTGGGAAAGTTTGTGGCCAGACCTCGTGGTCCTCTGGCGGACGCTATAGATGCGTTAATGGTGCCTTGGCACCGGTATCAGCCGATGTATGCTTTTCCTCCGATTCAACTGTTGTCCGTGTTCCTCTGCAGCTTGGCGTCGGAACTGATGCCAGTCATTCTGGTGTGTTCCTTGTCCTTCATGATACTGTTCTCTAAGAAACTCCTGTGAGCTTCACAGAACAGCTATACATATATACCAAGATTAAATTACACACAGGTGGACTCTTATTTAGTCATTAGGTGGAGCAATTCAATAAAACCTGGTTTTATTGCCACGATTTCTGGTACTCGTAAGCTTACAACACCCCTCTGGCCACCTCAGATGAGCAACTATGACTGTGAATGCGTACGAAACACCCCCCCCCCCCCTTTTTTTATTTTTTTTCTTATCCATAGGTTTCTATTCTTTATCTGTCATTTCCTATAGAGTCTGTTTATTCTCTTCTCCTGCTCAATCTTGCTTGCTTGCCATCTAATATTTGTTAAGTCAACGCTTTTCCTTTTATTGAAAAATTTTACTCGTACACCTGCCTCTGGGTGAGCCTATTGTTACATACTGTTGCACTTCTTTACAGAGTGCTGAAATTCTCAGTTGCTGCTCAGGCAATAAGCTTCA